>NW_027473096.1:0-68272 GCF_030347505.1 Rhynchophorus ferrugineus
CCGAGATATGGACTATCGATAATTTACACCTTAGGCTCTGCTTCTAACTTGGGCCCAAATTGTAAAATGGTCTTATCTATTGGCGATTTCGTTCCAATTCACACTCCAAGTAATATTCGGCATGCTAATTACATTGCCGGTTGCGAAATTGCATTATCTCTTATAGTTTCCGAGATATGGACTATCAATAATTAACACCTTAGGCTCTGCTTCTAACTTGGGCCCAAATTGTAAAATGGTCTTATCTATTGGCGATTTCGTTCCAATTCACATTCCAAGTAATATTCGGCATGCTAATTACATTGCCGGTTGCCAAATTGCATTATCTCTTATAGTTTCCGAGATATGGACTATCGATAATTTACACCTTAGGCTCTGCTTCTAACTTGGGCCCAAATTGTAAAATGGCCTTATCTATTGGCGATTTCGTCCCAATTCACATTCCAAGTAATATTCGGCATGCTAATTACATTGCCGGTTGCGAAATTGCATTATCTCTTATAGTTTCAGAGATATGGACTATCGATAATTTACACCTTAGGCTCTGCTTCTAACTTGGGCCCAAATTGTAAAATGGTCTTATCTATTGGCGATTTCGTTCCAATTCACATTCCAAGTAATATTCCGCATGCTAATTACATTGCCGGTTGCCAAATTGCATTATCTCTTATAGTTTCCGAGATATGGACTATCGATAATTTACACCATAGGCTCTGCTTCTAACTTGGGCCCAAATTGTAAAATGGTCTTATCTATTGGCGATTTCGTTCCAATTCACATTCCAAGTAATATTCTGCATGCTAATTACATTGCCGGCTGCCAAATTGCATTATCTCTTTTAGTTTCCGAGATATGGACTATCGATAATTTACACCATAGGCTCTGCTTCTAACTTGGGCCCAATTGTAAAATGGCCTTATCTATTGGCGATTTCGTTCCAATTCACATTCCAAGTAATATTCGGCATGCTAATTACATTGCCGGTTGCCAAATTGCATTATCTCTTATAGTTTCCGAGATATGGACTATCGATAATTTACACCTTAGGCTCTGCTTCTAACTTGGGCCCAAATTGTAAAATGGTCTTATCTATTGGCGATTTCGTTCCAATTCACATTCCAAGTAATATTCGGCATGCTAATTACATTGCCGGTTGCCAAATTGCATTATCTCTTATAGTTTCCGAGATATGGACTATCGATAATTTACACCTTAGGCTCTGCTTCTAACTTGGGCCCAAATTGTAAAATGGTCTTATCTATTGGCGATTTCGTTCCAATTCACATTCCAAGTAATATTCGGCATGCTAATTACATTGCCGGTTGCCAAATTGCATTATCTCTTATAGTTTCCGAGATATGGACTATCGATAATTTACACCTTAGGCTCTGCTTCTAACTTGGGCCCAAATTGTAAAATGGTCTTATCTATTGGCGATTTCGTCCCAATTCACATTCCAAGTGATATTCGGCATGCTAATTACATTGCCGGTTGCGAAATTGCATTATCTCTTATAGTTTCCGAGATATGGACTATCAATAATTTACACCTTAGGCTCTGCTTCTAACTTGGGCCCAAATTGTAAAATGGTCTTATCTATTGGCGATATCGTTCCAATTCACATTCCAAGTAATATACGGCATGCTAATTACATTGCCGGTTGCCAAATTGCATTATCTCTTATAGTTTCCGAGATATGGACTATCGATAATTTACACCTTAGGCTCTGCTTCTAACTTGGGCCCAAATTGTAAAACGGTCTTATCTATTGGCGATTTCGTTGCAATTCACATTCCAAGTAATATTCGGCATGCTAATTACATTGCCGGTTGCCAAATTGCATTATCTCTTATAGTTTCCGAGATATGGACTATCGATAATTTACACCTTAGGCTCTGCTTCTAACTTGGGCCCAAATTGTAAAATGGTCTTATCTATTGGCGATTTCGTTCCAATTCACATTCCAAGTAATATTCGGCATGCTAATTACATTGCCGGTTGCCAAATTGCATTATCTCTTATAGTTTCCGAGATATGGACTATCGATAATTTTCACCTTAGGCTCTGCTTCTAACTTGGGCCCAAATTGTAAAATGGTCTTATCTATTGGCGATTTCGTCCCAATTCACATTCCAAGTGATATTCGGCATGCTAATTACATTGCCGGTTGCGAAATTGCATTATCTCTTATAGTTTCCGAGATATGGACTATCAATAATTTACACCTTAGGCTTTGCTTCTAACTTGGGCCCAAATTGTAAAATGGTCTTATCTATTGGCGATTTCGTTCCAATTCACATTCCAAGTAATATTCGGCATGCTAATTACATTGCCGGTTGCCAAATTGCATTATCTCTTATAGTTTCCGAGATATGGACTATCAATAATTTACACCTTAGGCTCTGCTTCTAACTTGGGCCCAAATTGTAAAATGGTCTTATCTATTGGCGATTTCGTTCCAATTCACATTCCAAGTAATATACGGCATGCTAATTACATTGCCGGTTGCCAAATTGCATTATCTCTTATAGTTTCCGAGATATGGACTATCGATAATTTACACCTTTGGCTCTGCTTCTAACTTGGGCCCAAATTGTAAAATGGTCTTATCTATTGGCGATTTCGTTCCAATTCACATTCCAAGTAATATTCGGCATGCTAATTACATTGCCGGTTGCCAAATTGCATTATCTCTTATAGTTTCCGAGATATGGACTATCGATAATTTACACCTTAGGCTCTGCTTCTAACTTGGGCCCAAATTGTAAAATGGTCTTATCTATTGGCGATTTTGTTCCAATTCACATTCCAAGTAATATTCGGCATGCTAATTACATTGCCGGTTGCCAAATTGCATTATCTCTTATAGTTTCCGAGATATGGACTATCGATAATTTACACCTTAGGCTCTGCTTCTAACTTGGGCCCAAATTGTAAAATGGTCTTATCTATTGGCGATTTCGTTCCAATTCACACTCCAAGTAATATTCGGCATGCTAATTACATTGCCGGTTGCGAAATTGCATTATCTCTTATAGTTTCCGAGATATGGACTATCAATAATTAACACCTTAGGCTCTGCTTCTAACTTGGGCCCAAATTGTAAAATGGTCTTATCTATTGGCGATTTCGTTCCAATTCACATTCCAAGTAATATTCGGCATGCTAATTACATTGCCGGTTGCCAAATTGCATTATCTCTTATAGTTTCCGAGATATGGACTATCGATAATTTACACCTTAGGCTCTGCTTCTAACTTGGGCCCAAATTGTAAAATGGCCTTATCTATTGGCGATTTCGTCCCAATTCACATTCCAAGTAATATTCGGCATGCTAATTACATTGCCGGTTGCGAAATTGCATTATCTCTTATAGTTTCAGAGATATGGACTATCGATAATTTACACCTTAGGCTCTGCTTCTAACTTGGGCCCAAATTGTAAAATGGTCTTATCTATTGGCAATTTCGTTCCAATTCACATTCCAAGTAATATTCGGCATGCTAATTACATTGCCGGTTGCCAAATTGCATTATCTCTTATAGTTTCCGAGATATGGACTATCGATAATTTACACCTTAGGCTCTGCTTCTAACTTGGGCCCAAATTGTAAAATGGTCTTATCTATTGGCGATTTCGTCCCAATTCACATTCCAAGTAATATTCGGCATGCTAATTACATTGCCGGTTGCCAAATTGCATTATCTCTTATAGTTTCCGAGATATGGACTATCGATAATTTACACCTTAGGCTCTGCTTCTAACTTGGGCCCAAATTGTAAAATGGTCTTGTCTATTGGCGATTTCGTCCCAATTCACATTCCAAGTGATATTCGGCATGCTAATTACATTGCCGGTTGCGAAATTGCATTATCTCTTATAGTTTCCGAGATATGGACTATCCATAATTTACACCTTAGGCTCTGCTTCTAACTTGGGCCCAAATTGTAAAATGGTCTTATCTATTGGCGATTTCGTTCCAATTCACATTCCAAGTAATATTCTTCATGCTAATTACATTGCCGGTTGTCAAATTGCATTATCTCTTATAGTTTCCGAGATATGGACTATCAATAATTTACACCTTAGGCTCTGCTTCTAACTTGGGCCCAAATTGTAAAATGGTCTTATCTATTGGCGATTTCGTTCCAATTCACATTCCAAGTAATATTCGGCATGCTAATTACATTGCCGGTTGCCAAATTGCATTATCTCTTATAGTTTCCGAGATATGGACTATCGATAATTTACACCTTTGGCTCTGCTTCTAACTTGGGCCCAAATTGTAAAATGGTCTTATCTATTGGCGATTTCGTTCCAATTCACATTCCAAGTAATATTCGGCATGCTAATTACATTGCCGGTTGCCAAATTGCATTATCTCTTATAGTTTCCGAGATATGGACTATCAATAATTAACACCTTAGGCTCTGCTTCTAACTTGGGCCCAAATTGTAAAATGGTCTTATCTATTGGCGATTTCGTCCCAATTCACATTCCAAGTGATAATCGGCATGCTAATTACATTGCCGGTTGCCAAATTGCATTATCTCTTATAGTTTCCGAGATATGGACTATCGATAATTTACACCTTTGGCTCTGCTTCTAACTTGGGCCCAAATTGTAAAATGGTCTTATCTATTGGCGATTTCGTTCCAATTCACATTCCAAGTAATATTCGGCATGCTAATTACATTGCCGGTTGCCAAATTGCATTATCTCTTATAGTTTCCGAGATATGGACTATCGATAATTTACACCTTAGGCTCTGCTTCTAACTTGGGCCCAAATTGTAAAATGGTCTTATCTATTGGCGATTTCGTTCCAATTCACATTCCAAGTAATATTCGGCATGCTAATTACATTGCCGGTTGCCAAATTGCATTATCTCTTATAGTTTCCGAGATATGGACTATCGATAATTTACACCTTAGGCTCTGCTTCTAACTTGGGCCCAAATTGTAAAATGGCCTTATCTATTGGCGATTTCGTCCCAATTCACATTCCAAGTGATATTCGGCATGCTAATTACATTGCCGGTTGCGAAATTGCATTATCTCTTATAGTTTCCGAGATATGGACTATCAATAATTTACACCTTAGGCTCTGCTTCTAACTTGGGCCCAAATTGTAAAATGGTCTTATCTATTGGCGATTTCGTTCCAATTCACATTCCAAGTAATATTCGGCATGCTAATTACATTGCCGGTTGCCAAATTGCATTATCTCTTATAGTTTCCGAGATATGGACTATCGATAATTTACACCTTAGGCTCTGCTTCTAACTTGGGCCCAAATTGTAAAATGGTCTTATCTATTGGCGATTTCGTCCCAATTCACATTCCAAGTTATATTCGGCATGCTAATTACATTGCCGGTTGCGAAATTGCATTATCTCTTATAGTTTCCGAGATATGGACTATCAATAATTTACACCTTAGGCTCTGCTTCTAACTTGGGCCCAAATTGTAAAATGGTCTTATCTATTGGCGATTTCGTTCCAATTCACATTCCAAGTAATATTCGGCATGCTAATTACATTGCCGGTTGCCAAATTGCATTATCTCTTATAGTTTCCGAGATATGGACTATCAATAATTTACACCTTAGGCTCTGCTTCTAACTTGGGCCCAAATTGTAAAATGGTCTTATCTATTGGCGATTTCGTTCCAATTCACATTCCAAGTAATATTCGGCATGCTAATTACATTGCCGGTTGCCAAATTGCATTATCTCTTATAGTTTCCGAGATATGGACTATCGATAATTTACACCTTTGGCTCTGCTTCTAACTTGGGCCCAAATTGTAAAATGGTCTTATCTATTGGCGATTTCGTTCCAATTCACATTCCAAGTAATATTCGGCATGCTAATTACATTGCCGGTTGCCAAATTGCATTATCTCTTATAGTTTCCGAGATATGGACTATCGATAATTTACACCTTTGGCTCTGCTTCTAACTTGGGCCCAAATTGTAAAATGGTCTTATCTATTGGCGATTTCGTTCCAATTCACATTCCAAGTAATATTCGGCATGCTAATTACATTGCCGGTTGCCAAATTGCATTATCTCTTATAGTTTCCGAGATATGGACTATCGATAATTTACACCTTAGGCTCTGCTTCTAACTTGGGCCCAAATTGTAAAATGGTGTTATCTATTGGCGATTTCGTTCCAATTCACATTCCAAGTAATATTCGGCATGCTAATTACATTGCCGGTTGCCAAATTGCATTATCTCTTATAGTTTCCGAGATATGGACTATCGATAATTTACACCTTAGGCTCTGCTTCTAACTTGGGCCCAAATTGTAAAATGGTCTTATCTATTGGCGATTTCGTTCCAATTCACACTCCAAGTAATATTCGGCATGCTAATTACATTGCCGGTTGCGAAATTGCATTATCTCTTATAGTTTCCGAGATATGGACTATCAATAATTAACACCTTAGGCTCTGCTTCTAACTTGGGCCCAAATTGTAAAATGGTCTTATCTATTGGCGATTTCGTTCCAATTCACATTCCAAGTAATATTCGGCATGCTAATTACATTGCCGGTTGCCAAATTGCATTATCTCTTATAGTTTCCGAGATATGGACTATCGATAATTTACACCTTAGGCTCTGCTTCTAACTTGGGCCCAAATTGTAAAATGGCCTTATCTATTGGCGATTTCGTCCCAATTCACATTCCAAGTAATATTCGGCATGCTAATTACATTGCCGGTTGCGAAATTGCATTATCTCTTATAGTTTCAGAGATATGGACTATCGATAATTTACACCTTAGGCTCTGCTTCTAACTTGGGCCCAAATTGTAAAATGGTCTTATCTATTGGCGATTTCGTTCCAATTCACATTCCAAGTAATATTCCGCATGCTAATTACATTGCCGGTTGCCAAATTGCATTATCTCTTATAGTTTCCGAGATATGGACTATCGATAATTTACACCATAGGCTCTGCTTCTAACTTGGGCCCAAATTGTAAAATGGTCTTATCTATTGGCGATTTCGTTCCAATTCACATTCCAAGTAATATTCGGCATGCTAATTACATTGCCGGTTGCCAAATTGCATTATCTCTTATAGTTTCCGAGATATGGACTATCGATAATTTACACCTTAGGCTCTGCTTCTAACTTGGGCCCAAATTGTAAAATGGTCTTATCTATTGGCGATTTCGTTCCACTTCACATTCCAAGTAATATTCGGCATGCTAATTACATTGCCGGTTGCCAAATTGCATTATCTCTTATAGTTTCCGAGATATGGACTATCGATAATTTACACCTTAGGCTCTGCTTCTAACTTGGGCCCAAATTGTAAAATGGTCTTATCTATTGGCGATTTCGTCCCAATTCACATTCCAAGTGATATTCGGCATGCTAATTACATTGCCGGTTGCGAAATTGCATTATCTCTTATAGTTTCCGAGATATGGACTATCAATAATTTACACCTTAGGCTCTGCTTCTAACTTGGGCCCAAATTGTAAAATGGTCTTATCTATTGGCGATTTCGTTGCAATTCACATTCCAAGTAATATTCGGCATGCTAATTACATTGCCGGTTGCCAAATTGCATTATCTCTTATAGTTTCCGAGATATGGACTATCGATAATTTACACCTTAGGCTCTGCTTCTAACTTGGGCCCAAATTGTAAAATGGTCTTATCTATTGGCGATTTCGTTCCAATTCACATTCCAAGTAATATACGGCATGCTAATTACATTGCCGGTTGCCAAATTGCATTATCTCTTATAGTTTCCGAGATATGGACTATCGATAATTTACACCTTAGGCTCTGCTTCTAACTTGGGCCCAAATTGTAAAATGGTCTAATCTATTGGCGATTTCGTTGCAATTTACATTCCAAGTAATATTCGGCATGCTAATTACATTGCCGGTTGCCAAATTGCATTATCTCTTATAGTTTCCGAGATATGGACTATCGATAATTTACACCTTAGGCTCTGCTTCTAACTTGGGCCCAAATTGTAAAATGGTCTTATCTATTGGCGATTTCGTTCCAATTAACATTCCAAGTAATATTCGGCATGCTAATTACATTGCCGGTTGCCAAATTGCATTATCTCTTATAGTTTCCGAGATATGGACTATCGATAATTTACACCTTAGGCTCTGCTTCTAACTTGGGCCCAAATTGTAAAATGGTCTTATCTATTGGCGATTTCGTCCCAATTCACATTCCAAGTGATATTCGGCATACTAATTACATTGCCGGTTGCAAAATTGCATTATATCTTATAGTTTCCGAGATATGGACTATCAATAATTTACACCTTAGGCTCTGCTTCTAACTTGGGCCCAAATTGTAAAATGGTCTTATCTATTGGCGATTTCGTTCCAATTCACATTCCAAGTAATATTCGGCATGCTAATTACATTGCCGGTTGCCAAATTGCATTATCTCTTATAGTTTCCGAGATATGGACTATCAATAATTTACACCTTAGGCTCTGCTTCTAACTTGGGCCCAAATTGTAAAATGGTCTTATCTATTGGCGATTTCGTTCCAATTCACATTCCAAGTAATATTCGGCATGCTAATTACATTGCCGGTTGCCAAATTGCATTATCTCTTATAGTTTCCGAGATATGGACTATCGATAATTTACACCTTTGGCTCTGCTTCTAACTTGGGCCCAAATTGTAAAATGGTCTTATCTATTGGCGATTTCGTTCCAATTCACATTCCAAGTAATATTCGGCATGCTAATTACATTGCCGGTTGCCAAATTGCATTATCTCTTATAGTTTCCGAGATATGGACTATCGATAATTTACACCTTAGGCTCTGCTTCTAACTTGGGCCCAAATTGTAAAATGGTCTTATCTATTGGCGATTTCGTTCCAATTCACACTCCAAGTAATATTCGGCATGCTAATTACATTGCCGGTTGCGAAATTGCATTATCTCTTATAGTTTCCGAGATATGGACTATCAATAATTAACACCTTAGGCTCTGCTTCTAACTTGGGCCCAAATTGTAAAATGGTCTTATCTATTGGCGATTTCGTTCCAATTCACATTCCAAGTAATATTCGGCATGCTAAATACATTGCCGGTTGCCAAATTGCATTATCTCTTATAGTTTCCGAGATATGGACTATCGATAATTTACACCTTAGGCTCTGCTTCTAACTTGGGCCCAAATTGTAAAATGGCCTTATCTATTGGCGATTTCGTCCCAATTCACATTCCAAGTAATATTCGGCATGCTAATTACATTGCCGGTTGCGAAATTGCATTATCTCTTATAGTTTCAGAGATATGGACTATCGATAATTTACAACTTAGGCTCTGCTTCTAACTTGGGCCCAAATTGTAAAATGGTCTTATCTATTGGCGATTTCGTTCCAATTCACATTCCAAGTAATATTCTGCATGCTAATTACATTGCCGGTTGCCAAATTGCATTATCTCTTTTAGTTTCCGAGATATGGACTATCGATAATTTACACCATAGGCTCTGCTTCTAACTTGGGCCCAAATTGTAAAATGGCCTTATCTATTGGCGATTTCGTTCCAATTCACATTCCAAGTAATATTCGGCATGCTAATTACATTGCCGGTTGCCAAATTGCATTATCTCTTATAGTTTCCGAGATATGGACTATCGATAATTTACACCTTAGGCTCTGCTTCTAACTTGGGCCCAAATTGTAAAATGGTCTTATCTATTGGCGATTTCGTTCCAATTCACATTCCAAGTAATATTCGGCATGCTAATTACATTGCCGGTTGCCAAATTGCATTATCTCTTATAGTTTCCGAGATATGGACTATCGATAATTTACACCTTAGGCTCTGCTTCTAACTTGGGCCCAAATTGTAAAATGGTCTTATCTATTGGCGATTTCGTTCCAATTCACATTCCAAGTAATATTCGGCATGCTAATTACATTGCCGGTTGCCAAATTGCATTATCTCTTATAGTTTCCGAGATATGGACTATCGATAATTTACACCTTAGGCTCTGCTTCTAACTTGGGCCCAAATTGTAAAATGGTCTTATCTATTGGCGATTTCGTCCCAATTCACATTCCAAGTGATATTCGGCATGCTAATTACATTGCCGGTTGCGAAATTGCATTATCTCTTATAGTTTCCGAGATATGGACTATCAATAATTTACACCTTAGGCTCTGCTTCTAACTTGGGCCCAAATTGTAAAATGGTCTTATCTATTGGCGATATCGTTCCAATTCACATTCCAAGTAATATACGGCATGCTAATTACATTGCCGGTTGCCAAATTGCATTATCTCTTATAGTTTCCGAGATATGGACTATCGATAATTTACACCTTAGGCTCTGCTTCTAACTTGGGCCCAAATTGTAAAACGGTCTTATCTATTGGCGATTTCGTTGCAATTCACATTCCAAGTAATATTCGGCATGCTAATTACATTGCCGGTTGCCAAATTGCATTATCTCTTATAGTTTCCGAGATATGGACTATCGATAATTTACACCTTAGGCTCTGCTTCTAACTTGGGCCCAAATTGTAAAATGGTCTTATCTATTGGCGATTTCGTTCCAATTCACATTCCAAGTAATATTCGGCATGCTAATTACATTGCCGGTTGCCAAATTGCATTATCTCTTATAGTTTCCGAGATATGGACTATCGATAATTTTCACCTTAGGCTCTGCTTCTAACTTGGGCCCAAATTGTAAAATGGTCTTATCTATTGGCGATTTCGTCCCAATTCACATTCCAAGTGATATTCGGCATGCTAATTACATTGCCGGTTGCGAAATTGCATTATCTCTTATAGTTTCCGAGATATGGACTATCAATAATTTACACCTTAGGCTCTGCTTCTAACTTGGGCCCAAATTGTAAAATGGTCTTATCTATTGGCGATTTCGTTCCAATTCACATTCCAAGTAATATTCGGCATGCTAATTACATTGCCGGTTGCCAAATTGCATTATCTCTTATAGTTTCCGAGATATGGACTATCAATAATTTACACCTTAGGCTCTGCTTCTAACTTGGGCCCAAATTGTAAAATGGTCTTATCTATTGGCGATTTCGTTCCAATTCACATTCCAAGTAATATACGGCATGCTAATTACATTGCCGGTTGCCAAATTGCATTATCTCTTATAGTTTCCGAGATATGGACTATCGATAATTTACACCTTTGGCTCTGCTTCTAACTTGGGCCCAAATTGTAAAATGGTCTTATCTATTGGCGATTTCGTTCCAATTCACATTCCAAGTAATATTCGGCATGCTAATTACATTGCCGGTTGCCAAATTGCATTATCTCTTATAGTTTCCGAGATATGGACTATCGATAATTTACACCTTAGGCTCTGCTTCTAACTTGGGCCCAAATTGTAAAATGGTCTTATCTATTGGCGATTTTGTTCCAATTCACATTCCAAGTAATATTCGGCATGCTAATTACATTGCCGGTTGCCAAATTGCATTATCTCTTATAGTTTCCGAGATATGGACTATCGATAATTTACACCTTAGGCTCTGCTTCTAACTTGGGCCCAAATTGTAAAATGGTCTTATCTATTGGCGATTTCGTTCCAATTCACACTCCAAGTAATATTCGGCATGCTAATTACATTGCCGGTTGCGAAATTGCATTATCTCTTATAGTTTCCGAGATATGGACTATCAATAATTAACACCTTAGGCTCTGCTTCTAACTTGGGCCCAAATTGTAAAATGGTCTTATCTATTGGCGATTTCGTTCCAATTCACATTCCAAGTAATATTCGGCATGCTAATTACATTGCCGGTTGCCAAATTGCATTATCTCTTATAGTTTCCGAGATATGGACTATCGATAATTTACACCTTAGGCTCTGCTTCTAACTTGGGCCCAAATTGTAAAATGGCCTTATCTATTGGCGATTTCGTCCCAATTCACATTCCAAGTAATATTCGGCATGCTAATTACATTGCCGGTTGCGAAATTGCATTATCTCTTATAGTTTCAGAGATATGGACTATCGATAATTTACACCTTAGGCTCTGCTTCTAACTTGGGCCCAAATTGTAAAATGGTCTTATCTATTGGCAATTTCGTTCCAATTCACATTCCAAGTAATATTCGGCATGCTAATTACATTGCCGGTTGCCAAATTGCATTATCTCTTATAGTTTCCGAGATATGGACTATCGATAATTTACACCTTAGGCTCTGCTTCTAACTTGGGCCCAAATTGTAAAATGGTCTTATCTATTGGCGATTTCGTCCCAATTCACATTCCAAGTAATATTCGGCATGCTAATTACATTGCCGGTTGCCAAATTGCATTATCTCTTATAGTTTCCGAGATATGGACTATCGATAATTTACACCTTAGGCTCTGCTTCTAACTTGGGCCCAAATTGTAAAATGGTCTTATCTATTGGCGATTTCGTCCCAATTCACATTCCAAGTGATATTCGGCATGCTAATTACATTGCCGGTTGCGAAATTGCATTATCTCTTATAGTTTCCGAGATATGGACTATCCATAATTTACACATTAGGCTCTGCTTCTAACTTGGGCCCAAATTGTAAAATGGTCTTATCTATTGGCGATTTCGTTCCAATTCACATTCCAAGTAATATTCTTCATGCTAATTACATTGCCGGTTGCCAAATTGCATTATCTCTTATAGTTTCCGAGATATGGACTATCAATAATTTACACCTTAGGCTCTGCTTCTAACTTGGGCCCAAATTGTAAAATGGTCTTATCTATTGGCGATTTCGTTCCAATTCACATTCCAAGTAATATTCGGCATGCTAATTACATTGCCGGTTGCCAAATTGCATTATCTCTTATAGTTTCCGAGATATGGACTATCGATAATTTACACCTTTGGCTCTGCTTCTAACTTGGGCCCAAATTGTAAAATGGTCTTATCTATTGGCGATTTCGTTCCAATTCACATTCCAAGTAATATTCGGCATGCTAATTACATTGCCGGTTGCCAAATTGCATTATCTCTTATAGTTTCCGAGATATGGACTATCGATAATTTACACCTTAGGCTCTGCTTCTAACTTGGGCCCAAATTGTAAAATGGTCTTATCTATTGGCGATTTCGTTCCAATTCACACTCCAAGTAATATTCGGCATGCTAATTACATTGCCGGTTGCCAAATTGCATTATCTCTTATAGTTTCCGAGATATGGACTATCGATAATTTACACCTTAGGCTCTGCTTCTAACTTGGGCCCAAATTGTAAAATGGTCTTATCTATTGGCGATTTCGTTCCAATTCACACTCCAAGTAATATTCGGCATGCTAATTACATTGCCGGTTGCGAAATTGCATTATCTCTTATAGTTTCCGAGATATGGACTATCAATAATTAACACCTTAGGCTCTGCTTCTAACTTGGGCCCAAATTGTAAAATGGTCTTATCTATTGGCGATTTCGTCCCAATTCACATTCCAAGTGATAATCGGCATGCTAATTACATTGCCGGTTGCCAAATTGCATTATCTCTTATAGTTTCCGAGATATGGACTATCGATAATTTACACCTTTGGCTCTGCTTCTAACTTGGGCCCAAATTGTAAAATGGTCTTATCTATTGGCGATTTCGTTCCAATTCACATTCCAAGTAATATTCGGCATGCTAATTACATTGCCGGTTGCCAAATTGCATTATCTCTTATAGTTTCCGAGATATGGACTATCGATAATTTACACCTTAGGCTCTGCTTCTAACTTGGGCCTAAATTGTAAAATGGTCTTATCTATTGGTGATTTCGTTCCAATTCACACTCCAAGTAATATTCGGCATGCTAATTACATTGCCGGTTGCCAAATTGCATTATCTCTTATAGTTTCCGAGATATGGACTATCGATAATTTACACTTTAGGCTCTGCTTCTAACTTGGGCCCAAATTGTAAAATGGTCTTATCTATTGGCGATTTCGTTCCAATTCACATTCCAAGTAATATTCGGCATGCTAATTACATTGCCGGTTGCCAAATTGCATTATCTCTTATAGTTTCCGAGATATGGACTATCAATAATTTACACCTTAGGCTCTGCTTCTAACTTGGGCCCAAATTGTAAAATGGTCTTATCTATTGGCGATTTCGTTCCAATTCACATTCCAAGTAATATACGGCATGCTAATTACATTGCCGGTTGCCAAATTGCATTATCTCTTATAGTTTCCGAGATATGGACTATCGATAATTTACACCTTTGGCTCTGCTTCTAACTTGGGCCCAAATTGTAAAATGGTCTTATCTATTGGCGATTTCGTTCCAATTCACATTCCAAGTAATATTCGGCATGCTAATTACATTGCCGGTTGCCAAATTGCATTATCTCTTATAGTTTCCGAGATATGGACTATCGATAATTTACACCTTAGGCTCTGCTTCTAACTTGGGCCCAAATTGTAAAATGGTCTTATCTATTGGCGATTTTGTTCCAATTCACATTCCAAGTAATATTCGGCATGCTAATTACATTGCCGGTTGCCAAATTGCATTATCTCTTATAGTTTCCGAGATATGGACTATCGATAATTTACACCTTAGGCTCTGCTTCTAACTTGGGCCCAAATTGTAAAATGGTCTTATCTATTGGCGATTTCGTTCCAATTCACACTCCAAGTAATATTCGGCATGCTAATTACATTGCCGGTTGCGAAATTGCATTATCTCTTATAGTTTCCGAGATATGGACTATCAATAATTAACACCTTAGGCTCTGCTTCTAACTTGGGCCCAAATTGTAAAATGGTCTTATCTATTGGCGATTTCGTTCCAATTCACATTCCAAGTAATATTCGGCATGCTAATTACATTGCCGGTTGCCAAATTGCATTATCTCTTATAGTTTCCGAGATATGGACTATCGATAATTTACACTTTAGGCTCTGCTTCTAACTTGGGCCCAAATTGTAAAATGGTCTTATCTATTGGCGATTTCGTTCCAATTCACATTCCAAGTAATATTCGGCATGCTAATTACATTGCCGGTTGCCAAATTGCATTATCTCTTATAGTTTCCGAGATATGGACTATCAATAATTTACACCTTAGGCTCTGCTTCTAACTTGGGCCCAAATTGTAAAATGGTCTTATCTATTGGCGATTTCGTTCCAATTCACATTCCAAGTAATATACGGCATGCTAATTACATTGCCGGTTGCCAAATTGCATTATCTCTTATAGTTTCCGAGATATGGACTATCGATAATTTACACCTTTGGCTCTGCTTCTAACTTGGGCCCAAATTGTAAAATGGTCTTATCTATTGGCGATTTCGTTCCAATTCACATTCCAAGTAATATTCGGCATGCTAATTACATTGCCGGTTGCCAAATTGCATTATCTCTTATAGTTTCCGAGATATGGACTATCGATAATTTACACCTTAGGCTCTGCTTCTAACTTGGGCCCAAATTGTAAAATGGTCTTATCTATTGGCGATTTTGTTCCAATTCACATTCCAAGTAATATTCGGCATGCTAATTACATTGCCGGTTGCCAAATTGCATTATCTCTTATAGTTTCCGAGATATGGACTATCGATAATTTACACCTTAGGCTCTGCTTCTAACTTGGGCCCAAATTGTAAAATGGTCTTATCTATTGGCGATTTCGTTCCAATTCACACTCCAAGTAATATTCGGCATGCTAATTACATTGCCGGTTGCGAAATTGCATTATCTCTTATAGTTTCCGAGATATGGACTATCAATAATTAACACCTTAGGCTCTGCTTCTAACTTGGGCCCAAATTGTAAAATGGTCTTATCTATTGGCGATTTCGTTCCAATTCACATTCCAAGTAATATTCGGCATGCTAATTACATTGCCGGTTGCCAAATTGCATTATCTCTTATAGTTTCCGAGATATGGACTATCGATAATTTACACCTTAGGCTCTGCTTCTAACTTGGGCCCAAATTGTAAAATGGTCTTATCTATTGGCAATTTCGTTCCAATTCACATTCCAAGTAATATTCGGCATGCTAATTACATTGCCGGTTGCCAAATTGCATTATCTCTTATAGTTTCCGAGATATGGACTATCGATAATTTACACCTTAGGCTCTGCTTCTAACTTGGGCCCAAATTGTAAAATGGTCTTATCTATTGGCGATTTCGTCCCAATTCACATTCCAAGTAATATTCGGCATGCTAATTACATTGCCGGTTGCCAAATTGCATTATCTCTTATAGTTTCCGAGATATGGACTATCGATAATTTACACCTTAGGCTCTGCTTCTAACTTGGGCCCAAATTGTAAAATGGTCTTATCTATTGGCGATTTCGTCCCAATTCACATTCCAAGTGATATTCGGCATGCTAATTACATTGCCGGTTGCGAAATTGCATTATCTCTTATAGTTTCCGAGATATGGACTATCCATAATTTACACCTTAGGCTCTGCTTCTAACTTGGGCCCAAATTGTAAAATGGTCTTATCTATTGGCGATTTCGTTCCAATTCACATTCCAAGTAATATTCTTCATGCTAATTACATTGCCGGTTGCCAAATTGCATTATCTCTTATAGTTTCCGAGATATGGACTATCAATAATTTACACCTTAGGCTCTGCTTCTAACTTGGGCCCAAATTGTAAAATGGTCTTATCTATTGGCGATTTCGTTCCAATTCACATTCCAAGTAATATTCGGCATGCTAATTACATTGCCGGTTGCCAAATTGCATTATCTCTTATAGTTTCCGAGATATGGACTATCGATAATTTACACCTTTGGCTCTGCTTCTAACTTGGGCCCAAATTGTAAAATGGTCTTATCTATTGGCGATTTCGTTCCAATTCACATTCCAAGTAATATTCGGCATGCTAATTACATTGCCGGTTGCCAAATTGCATTATCTCTTATAGTTTCCGAGATATGGACTATCGATAATTTACACCTTAGGCTCTGCTTCTAACTTGGGCCCAAATTGTAAAATGGTCTTATCTATTATCGATTTCGTTCCAATTCACACTCCAAGTAATATTCGGCATGCTAATTACATTGCCGGTTGCCAAATTGCATTATCTCTTATAGTTTCCGAGATATGGACTATCGATAATTTACACCTTAGGCTCTGCTTCTAACTTGGGCCCAAATTGTAAAATGGTCTTATCTATTGGCGATTTCGTTCCAATTCACACTCCAAGTAATATTCGGCATGCTAATTACATTGCCGGTTGCGAAATTGCATTATCTCTTATAGTTTCCGAGATATGGACTATCAATAATTAACACCTTAGGCTCTGCTTCTAACTTGGGCCCAAATTGTAAAATGGTCTTATCTATTGGCGATTTCGTCCCAATTCACATTCCAAGTGATAATCGGCATGCTAATTACATTGCCGGTTGCCAAATTGCATTATCTCTTATAGTTTCCGAGATATGGACTATCGATAATTTACACCTTTGGCTCTGCTTCTAACTTGGGCCCAAATTGTAAAATGGTCTTATCTATTGGCGATTTCGTTCCAATTCACATTCCAAGTAATATTCGGCATGCTAATTACATTGCCGGTTGCCAAATTGCATTATCTCTTATAGTTTCCGAGATATGGACTATCGATAATTTACACCTTAGGCTCTGCTTCTAACTTGGGCCTAAATTGTAAAATGGTCTTATCTATTGGTGATTTCGTTCCAATTCACACTCCAAGTAATATTCGGCATGCTAATTACATTGCCGGTTGCCAAATTGCATTATCTCTTATAGTTTCCGAGATATGGACTATCGATAATTTACACTTTAGGCTCTGCTTCTAACTTGGGCCCAAATTGTAAAATGGTCTTATCTATTGGCGATTTCGTTCCAATTCACATTCCAAGTAATATTCGGCATGCTAATTACATTGCCGGTTGCCAAATTGCATTATCTCTTATAGTTTCCGAGATATGGACTATCGATAATTTACACCTTAGGCTCTGCTTCTAACTTGGGTCCAAATTGTAAAATGGTCTTATCTATTACCGATTTCGTTCCAATTCACATTCCAAGTAATATTCGGCATGCTAATTACATTGCCGGTTGCCAAATTGCATTATCTCTTATAGTTTCCGAGATATGGACTATCGATAATTTACACCTTAGGCTCTGCTTCTAACTTGGGCCCAAATTGTAAAATGGTCTTATCTATTGGCGATTTCGTTGCAATTCACATTCCAAGTAATATTCGGCATGCTAATTACATTGCCGGTTGCCAAATTGCATTATCTCTTATAGTTTCCGAGATATGGACTATCGATAATTTACACCTTAGGCTCTGCTTCTAACTTGGGCCCAAATTGTAAAATGGTCTTATCTATTGGCGATTTCGTTCCAATTCACACTCCAAGTAATATTCGGCATGCTAATTACATTGCCGGTTGCGAAATTGCATTATCTCTTATAGTTTCCGAGATATGGACTATCAATAATTAACACCTTAGGCTCTGCTTCTAACTTGGGCCCAAATTGTAAAATGGTCTTATCTATTGGCGATTTCGTTCCAATTCACATTCCAAGTAATATTCGGCATGCTAATTACATTGCCGGTTGCCAAATTGCATTATCTCTTATAGTTTCCGAGATATGGACTATCGATAATTTACACCATAGGCTCTGCTTCTAACTTGGGCCCAAATTGTAAAATGGTCTTATCTATTGGCGATTTCGTTCCAATTCACATTCCAAGTAATATTCGGCATGCTAATTACATTGCCGGTTGCGAAATTGCATTATCTCTTATAGTTTCAGAGATATGGACTATCGATAATTTACACCTTAGGCTCTGCTTCTAACTTGGGCCCAAATTGTAAAATGGTCTTATCTATTGGCAATTTCGTTCCAATGCACATTCCAAGTAATATTCGGCATGCTAATTACATTGCCGGTTGCCAAATTGCATTATCTGTTATAGTTTCCGAGATATGGACTATCGATAATTTACACCTTAGGCTCTGCTTCTAACTTGGGCCCAAATTGTAAAATGGTCTTATCTATTGGCGATTTCGTTCCAATTCACATTCCAAGTAGTATTCGGCGTGCTAATTACATTGCCGGTTGCCAAATTGCATTATCTCTTATAGTTTCCGAGATATGGACTATCGATAATTTACACCTTAGGCTCTGCTTCTAACTTGGGCCCAAATTGTAAAATGGTCTTATCTATTGGCGATTTCGTTCCAATTCACATTCCAAGTAATATTCGGCATGCTAATTACATTGCCGTTTGCCAAATTGCATTATCTCTTATAGTTTCCGAGATATGGACTATCGATAATTTACACCTTAGGCTCTGCTTCTAACTTGGGCCCAAATTGTAAAATGGTCTTATCTATTGGCGATTTCGTTGCAATTCACATTCCAAGTAATATTCGGCATGCTAATTACATTGCCGGTTGCCAAATTGCATTATCTCTTATAGTTTCCGAGATATGGACTATCGATAATTTACACCTTAGGCTCTGCTTCTAACTTGGGCCCAAATTGTAAAATGGTCTTATCTATTGGCGATTTCGTTCCAATTCACATTCCAAGTAATATTCGGCATGCTAATTACATTGCCGGTTGCCAAATTGCATTATCTCTTATAGCTCCGAGATATGGACTATCGATAATTTACACCTTAGGCTCTGCTTCTAACTTGGGCCCAAATTGTAAAATGGTCTTATCTATTGGCGATTTCGTCCCAATTCACATTCCAAGTGATATTCGGCATGCTAATTACATTGCCGGTTGCGAAATTGCATTATCTCTTATAGTTTCCGAGATATGGACTATCCATAATTTACACCTTAGGCTCTGCTTCTAACTTGGGCCCAAATTGTAAAATGGTCTTATCTATTGGCGATTTCGTTCCAATTCACATTCCAAGTAATATTCGGCATGCTAATTACATTGCCGGTTGCCAAATTGCATTATCTCTTATAGTTTCCGAGATATGGACTATCGATAATTTACACCTTTGGCTCTGCTTCTAACTTGGGCCCAAATTGTAAAATGGTCTTATCTATTGGCGATTTCGTTCCAATTCACATTCCAAGTAATATTCGGCATGCTAATTACATTGCCGGTTGCCAAATTGCATTATCTCTTATAGTTTCCGAGATATAGACAATCGATAATTTACACCTTAGGCTCTGCTTCTAACTTGGGCCCAAATTGTAAAATGGTCTTATCTATTGGCGATTTCGTTCCAATTCACACTCCAAGTAATATTCGGCATGCTAATTACATTGCCGGTTGCCAAATTGCATTATCTCTTATAGTTTCCGAGATATGGACTATCGATAATTTACACCTTAGGCTCTGCTTCTAACATGGGCCCAAATTGTAAAATGGTCTTATCTATTGGCGATTTCGTTCCAATTCACACTCCAAGTAATATTCGGCATGCTAATTACATTGCCGGTTGCGAAATTGCATTATCTCTTATAGTTTCCGAGATATGGACTATCAATAATTAACACCTTAGGCTCTGCTTCTAACTTGGGCCCAAATTGTAAAATGGTCTTATCTATTGGCGATTTCGTCCCAATTCACATTCCAAGTGATATTCGGCATGCTAATTACATTGCCGGTTGCGAAATTGCATTATCTCTTATAGTTTCCGAGATATGGACTATCCATAATTTACACCTTAGGCTCTGCTTCTAACTTGGGCCCAAATTGTAAAATGGTCTTATCTATTGGCAATTTCGTTCCAATTCACATTCCAAGTAATATTCGGCATGCTAATTACATTGCCGGTTGCCAAATTGCATTATCTCTTATAGTTTCCGAGATATGGACTATCGATAATTTACACCTTAGGCTCTGCTTCTAACTTGGGCCCAAATTGTAAAATGGTCTTATCTATTGGCGATTTCGTTCCAATTCACATTCCAAGTAATATTCGGCATGCTAATTACATTGCCGGTTGCCAAATTGCATTATCTCTTATAGTTTCCGAGATATGGACTATCGATAATTTATACCTTAGGCTCTGCTTCTAACTTGGGCCCAAATTGTAAAATGGTCTTATCTATTGGCGATTTCGTTCCAATTCACATTCCAAGTAATATTCGGCATGCTAATTACATTGCCGGTTGCCAAATTGCATTCTCTTATAGTTTCCGAGATATGGACTATCGATAATTTACACCATAGGCTCTGCTTCTAACTTGGGCCCAAATTGTAAAATGGTCTTATCTATTGGCGATTTCGTTCCAATTCACATTCCAAGTAATATTCGGCATGCTAATTACATTGCCGGTTGCGAAATTGCATTATCTCTTATAGTTTCCGAGATATGGACTATCAATAATTTACACCTTAGGCTCTGCTTCTAACTTGGGCCCAAATTGTAAAATGGTCTTATCTATTGGCGATTTCGTTCCAATTCACATTCCAAGTAATATACGGCATGCTAATTACATTGCCGGTTGCCAAATTGCATTATCTCTTATAGTTTCCGAGATATGGACTATCGATAATTTACACCTTAGGCTCTGCTTCTAACTTGGGCCCAAATTGTAAAATGGTCTTATCTATTGGCGATTTCGTTCCAATTCACATTCCAAGTAATATTCGGCATGCTAATTACATTGCCGGTTGCCAAATTGCATTATCTCTTATAGTTTCCGAGATATGGACTATCGATAATTTACACCTTAGGCTCTGCTTCTAACTTGGGCCCAAATTGTAAAATGGTCTTATCTATTGGCGATTTTGTTCCAATTCACATTCCAAGTAATATTCGGCATGCTAATTACATTGCCGGTTGCCAAATTGCATTATCTCTTATAGTTTCCGAGATATGGACTATCGATAATTTACACCTTAGGCTCTGCTTCTAACTTGGGCCCAAATTGTAAAATGGTCTTATCTATTGGCGATTTCGTTCCAATTCACACTCCAAGTAATATTCGCCATGCTAATTACATTGCCGGTTGCGAAATTGCATTATCTCTTATAGTTTCCGAGATATGGACTATCAATAATTAACACCTTAGGCTCTGCTTCTAACTTGGGCCCAAATTGTAAAATGGTCTTATCTATTGGCGATTTCGTTCCAATTCACATTCCAAGTAATATTCGGCATGCTAATTACATTGCCGGTTGCCAAATTGCATTATCTCTTATAGTTTCCGAGATATGGACTATCGATAATTTACACCTTAGGCTCTGCTTCTAACTTGGGCCCAAATTGTAAAATGGCCTTATCTATTGGCGATTTCGTCCCAATTCACATTCCAAGTAATATTCGGCATGCTAATTACATTGCCGGTTGCGAAATTGCATTATCTCTTATAGTTTCAGAGATATGGACTATCGATAATTTACACCTTAGGCTCTGCTTCTAACTTGGGCCCAAATTGTAAAATGGTCTTATCTATTGGCAATTTCGTTCCAATTCACATTCCAAGTAATATTCGGCATGCTAATTACATTGCCGGTTGCCAAATTGCATTATCTCTTATAGTTTCCGAGATATGGACTATCGATAATTTACACCTTAGGCTCTGTTTCTAACTTGGGCCCAAATTGTAAAATGGTCTTATCTATTGGCGATTTCGTTCCAATTCACATTCCAAGTAATATTCGGCATGCTAATTACATTGCCGGTTGCCAAATTGCATTATCTCTTATAGTTTCCGAGATATGGACTATCGATAATTTACACCTTAGGCTCTGCTTCTAACTTGGGCCCAAATTGTAAAATGGTCTTATCTATTGGCGATTTCGTTCCAATTCACATTCCAAGTAATATTCGGCATGCTAATTACATTGCCGGTTGCCAAATTGCATTATCTCTTATAGTTTCCGAGATATGGACTATCGATAATTTACACCATAGGCTCTGCTTCTAACTTGGGCCCAAATTGTAAAATGGTCTTATCTATTGGCAATTTCGTTCCAATTCACATTCCAAGTAATATTCGGCATGCTAATTACATTGCCGATTGCGAAATTGCATTATCTCTTATAGTTTCAGAGATATGGACTATCGATAATTTACACCTTAGGCTCTGCTTCTAACTTGGGCCCAAATTGTAAAATGGTCTTATCTATTGGCAATTTCGTTCCAATTCACATTCCAAGTAATATTCGGCATGCTAATTACATTGCCGGTTGCCAAATTGCATTATCTCTTATAGTTTCCGAGATATGGACTATCGATAATTTACACCTTAGGCTCTGCTTCTAACTTGGGCCCAAATTGTAAAATGGTCTTATCTATTGGCGATTTCGTTCCAATTCACATTCCAAGTAGTATTCGGCATGCTAATTACATTGCCGGTTACCAAATTGCATTATCTCTTATAGTTTCCGAGATATGGACTATCGATAATTTACACCTTAGGCTCTGCTTCTAACTTGGGCCCAAATAGTAAAATGGTCTTATCTATTGGCGATTTCGTTCCAATTCACATTCCAAGTAATATTCGGCATGCTAATGACATTGCCGGTTGCCAAATTGCATTATCTCTTATAGTTTCCGAGATATGGACTATCGATAATTTACACCTTAGGCTCTGCTTCTAACTTGGGCCCAAATTGTAAAATGGTCTTATCTATTGGCGATTTCGTTCCAATTCACATTCCAAGTAATATTCGGCATGCTAATTACATTGCCGGTTGCCAAATTGCATTATCTCTTATAGTTTCCGAGATATGGACTATCGATAATTTACACCTTAGGCTCTGCTTCTAACTTGGGCCCAAATTGTAAAATGGTCTTATCTATTGGCGATTTCGTTGCAATTCACATTCCAAGTAATATTCGGCATGCTAATTACATTGCCGGTTGCCAAATTGCTTTATCTCTTATAGTTTCCGAGATATGGACTATCGATAATTTACACCTTAGGCTCTGCTTCTAACTTGGGCCCAAATTGTAAAATGGTCTTATCTATTGGCGATTTCGTTCCAATTCACATTCCAAGTAATATTCGGCATGCTAATTACATTGCCGGTTGCCAAATTGCATTATCTCTTATAGTTTCCGAGATATGGACTATCGATAATTTACACCTTAGGCTCTGCTTCTAACTTGGGCCCAAATTGTAAAATGGTCTTATCTATTGGCGATTTCGTCCCAATTCACATTCCAAGTGATATTCGGCATGCTAATTACATTGCCGGTTGCGAAATTGCATTATCTCTTATAGTTTCCGAGATATGGACTATCCATAATTTACACCTTAGGCTCTGCTTCTAACTTGGGCCCAAATTGTAAAATGGTCTTATCTATTGGCGATTTCGTTCCAATTCACATTCCAAGTAATATTCGGCATGCTAATTACATTGCCGGTTGCCAAATTGCATTATCACTTATAGTTTATGAGATATGGACTATCAATAATTTACACCTTAGGCTCTGCTTCTAACTTGGGCCCAAATTGTAAAATGGTCTTATCTATTGGCGATTTCGTTCCAATTCACATTCCAAGTAATATTCGGCATGCTAATTACATTGCCGGTTGCCAAATTGCATTATCTCTTATAGTTTCCGAGATATGGACTATCGATAATTTACACCTTTGGCTCTGCTTCTAACTTGGGCCCAAATTGTAAAATGGTCTTATCTATTGGCGATTTCGTTCCAATTCACATTCCAAGTAATATTCGGCATGCTAATTACATTGCCGGTTGCCAAATTGCATTATCTCTTATAGTTTCCGAGATATGGACTATCGATAATTTACACCTTAGGCTCTGCTTCTAACTTGGGCCCAAATTGTAAAATGGTCTTATCTATTGGCGATTTCGTTCCAATTCACACTCCAAGTAATATTCGGCATGCTAATTACATTGCCGGTTGCCAAATTGCATTATCTCTTATAGTTTCCGAGATATGGACTATCGATAATTTACACCTTAGGCTCTGCTTCTAACTTGGGCCCAAATTGTAAAATGGTCTTATCTATTGGCGATTTCGTTCCAATTCACATTCCAAGTAATATTCGGCATGCTAATTACATTGCCGGTTGCCAAATTGCATTATCTCTTATAGTTTCCGAGATATGGACTATCGATAATTTACACCTTAGGCTCTGCTTCTAACTTGGGCCCAAATTGTAAAATTTTCTTATCTATTGGCGATTTCGTTCCAATTCACATTCCAAGTAATATTCGGCATGCTAAATACATTGCCGGTTGCCAAATTGCATTATCTCTTATAGTTTCCGAGATATGGACTATCGATAATTTACACCTTAGGCTCTGCTTCTAACTTGGGCCCAAATTGTAAAATGGTCTTATCTATTGGCGATTTCGTCCCAATTCACATTCCAAGTGATATTCGGCATGCTAATTACATTGCCGGTTGCGAAATTACATTATCTCTTATAGTTTCCGAGATATGGACTATCAATAATTTACACCTTAGGCTCTGCTTCTAACTTGGGCCCAAATTGTAAAATGGTCTTATCTATTGGCGATTTCGTTCCAATTCACATTCCAAGTAATATTCGGCATGCTAATTACATTGCCGGTTGCCAAATTGCATTATCTCTTATAGTTTCCGAGATATGGACTATCGATAATTTACACCTTAGGCTCTGCTTCTAACTTGGGCCCAAATTGTAAAATGGTCTTATCTATTGGCGATTTCGTTGCAATTCACATTCCAAGTAATATTCGGCATGCTAATTACATTGCCGGTTGCCAAATTGCATTATCTCTTATAGTTTCCGAGATATGGACTATCGATAATTTACACCTTAGGCTCTGCTTCTAACTTGGGCCCAAATTGTAAAATGGTCTTATCTATTGGCGATTTCGTTCCAATTCACATTCCAAGTAATATTCGGCATGCTAATTACATTGGCGGTTGCCAAATTTCATTATCTCTTATAGTTTCCGAGATATGGACTATCGATAATTTACACCTTAGGCTCTGCTTCTAACTTGGGCCCAAATTGTAAAATGGTCTTATCTATTGGCGATTTCGTTCCAATTCACATTCCAAGTAATATTCGGCATGCTAATTACATTGCCGGTTGCCAAATTGCATTATCTCTTATAGTTTCCGAGATATGGACTATCGATAATTTACACCTTAGGCTCTGCTTCTAACTTGGGCCCAAATTGTAAAATGGTCTTATCTATTAGCGATTTCGTTCCAATTCACATTCCAAGTAATATTCGGCATGCTAATTACATTGCCGGTTGCCAAATTGCATTATCTCTTATAGTTTCCGAGATATGGACTATCGATAATTTACACCTTAGGCTCTGCTTCTAACTTGGGCCCAAATTGTAAAATGGTCTTATCTATTGGCGATTTCGTCCCAATTCACATTCCAAGTGATATTCGGCATGCTAATTACATTGCCGGTTGCAAAATTGCATTATCTCTTATAGTTTCCGAGATATGGACTATCAATAATTTACACCTTAGGCTCTGCTTCTAACTTGGGCCCAAATTGTAAAATGGTCTTATCTATTGGCGATTTCGTTCCAATTCACATTCCAATTAATAGTCGGCATGCTAATTACATTGCCGGTTGCCAAATTGCATTATCTCTTATAGTTTCCGAGATATGGACTATCGATAATTTACAACTTAGGCTCTGCTTCTAACTTGGGCCCAAATTGTAAAATGGTGTTATCTATTGGCGATTTCGTTCCAATTCACATTCCAAGTAATATTCGGCATGCTAATTACATTCCCCGTTGCCAAATTGCTTTATCTCTTATAGTTTCCGAGATATGGACTATCGATAATTTACACCTTAGGCTCTGCTTCTAACTTGGGCCCAAATTGTAAAATGGTCTTATCTATTGGCGATTTCGTTCCAATTCACATTCCAAGTAATATTCGGCATGCTAATTACATTGCCGGTTGCCAAATTGCATTATCTCTTATAGTTTCCGAGATATGGACTATCGATAATTTACACCATAGGCTCTGCTTCTAACTTGGGCCCAAATTGTAAAATGGTCTTATCTATTGGCGATTTCGTTCCAATTCACATTCCAAGTAATATTCGGCATGCTAATTACATTGCCGGTTGCCAAATTGAATTATCTCTTATAGTTTCCGAGATATGGACTATCGATAATTTACACCTTAGGCTCTGCTTCTAACTTGCTCCCAAATTGTAAAATGGTCTTATCTATTGGCGATTTCGTTCCAATTCACATTCCAAGTAATATTCGGCATGCTAATTACATTGCCGGTTGCCAAATTGCATTATCTCTTATAGTTTCCGAGATATGGACTATCGATAATTTACACCTTAGGCTCTGCTTCTAATTTGGGCCCAAATTGTAAAATGGTCTTATCTATTGGCGATTTCGTTCCAATTCACATTCCAAGTAATATTCGGCATGCTAATTACATTGCCGGTTGCCAAATTGAATTATCTCTTATAGTTTCCGAGATATGGACTATCGATAATTTACACCTTAGGCTCTGCTTCTAACTTGGGCCCAAATTGTAAAATGGTCTTACCTATTGGCGATTTCGTTCCAATTCACATTCCAAGTAATATTCGGCATGCTAATTACATTGCCGGTTGCCAAATTGCATTATCTCTTATAGTTTCCGAGATATGGACTATCGATAATTTACACCTTAGGCTCTGCTTCTAACTTGGGCCCAAATTGTAAAATGGTCTTATCTATTGGCGATTTCGTTCCAATTCACATTCCAAGTAATATTCGGCATGCTAATTACATTGCCGGTTGCCAAATTGCATTATCTCTTATAGTTTCCGAGATATGGACTATCGATAATTTACACCTTAGGCTCTGCTTCTAACTTGGGCCCAAATTGTAAAATGGTCTTATCTATTGGCGATTTCGTTCCAATTCACATTCCAAGTAATATTCCGCATGCTAATTACATTGCCAGTTGCCAAATTGCATTATCTCTTATAGTTTCCGAGATATGGACTATCGATAATTTACACCATAGGCTCTGCTTCTAACTTGGGCCCAAATTGTAAAATGGTCTTATCTATTGGCGATTTCGTTCCAATTCACATTCCAAGTAATATTCGGCATGCTAATTACATTGCCGGTTGCCAAATTGCATTATCTCTTATAGTTTCCGAGATATGGACTATCGATAATTTACACCTTAGGCTCTGCTTCTAACTTGGGCCCAAATTGTAAAATGGCCTTATCTATTGGCGATTTCGTCCCAATTCACATTCCAAGTGATATTCGGCATGCTAATTACATTGCCGGTTGCGAAATTGCATTATCTCTTATAGTTTCCGAGATATGGACTATCAATAATTTACACCTTAGGCTCTGCTTCTAACTTGGGCCCAAATTGTAAAATGGTCTTATCTATTGGCGATTTCGTTCCAATTCACATTCCAAGTAATATACGGCATGCTAATTACATTGCCGGTTGCCAAATTGCATTATCTCTTATAGTTTCCGAGATATGGACTATCGATAATTTACACCTTAGGCTCTGCTTCTAAACTTGGGCCCAAATTGTAAAATGGTCTAATCTATTGGCGATTTCGTTGCAATTTACATTCCAAGTAATATTCGGCATGCTAATTACATTGCCGGTTGCCAAATTGCATTATCTCTTATAGTTTCCGAGATATGGACTATCGATAATTTACACCTTAGGCTCTGCTTCTAACTTGGGCCCAAATTGTAAAATGGTCTTATCTATTGGTGATTTCGTTCCAATTAACATTCCAAGTAATATTCGGCATGCTAATTACATTGCCGGTTGCCAAATTGCATTATCTCTTATAGTTTCCGAGATATGGACTATCGATAATTTACACCTTAGGCTCTGCTTCTAACTTGGGCCCAAATTGTAAAATGGTCTTATCTATTGGCGATTTCGTCCCAATTCACATTCCAAGTTATATTCGGCATGCTAATTACATTGCCGGTTGCGAAATTGCATTATCTCTTATAGTTTCCGAGATATGGACTATCAATAATTTACACCTTAGGCTCTGCTTCTAACTTGGGCCCAAATTGTAAAATGGTCTTATCTATTGGCGATTTCGTTCCAATTCACATTCCAAGTAATATTCGGCATGCTAATTACATTGCCGGTTGCCAAATTGCATTATCTCTTATAGTTTCCGAGATATGGACTATCAATAATTTACACCTTAGGCTCTGCTTCTAACTTGGGCCCAAATTGTAAAATGGTCTTATCTATTGGCGATTTCGTTCCAATTCACATTCCAAGTAATATTCGGCATGCTAATTACATTGCCGGTTGCCAAATTGCATTATCTCTTATAGTTTCCGAGATATGGACTATCGATAATTTACACCTTTGGCTCTGCTTCTAACTTGGGCCCAAATTGTAAAATGGTCTTATCTATTGGCGATTTCGTTCCAATTCACATTCCAAGTAATATTCGGCATGCTAATTACATTGCCGGTTGCCAAATTGCATTATCTCTTATAGTTTCCGAGATATGGACTATCGATAATTTACACCTTTGGCTCTGCTTCTAACTTGGGCCCAAATTGTAAAATGGTCTTATCTATTGGCGATTTCGTTCCAATTCACATTCCAAGTAATATTCGGCATGCTAATTACATTGCCGGTTGCCAAATTGCATTATCTCTTATAGTTTCCGAGATATGGACTATCGATAATTTACACCTTAGGCTCTGCTTCTAACTTGGGCCCAAATTGTAAAATGGTGTTATCTATTGGCGATTTCGTTCCAATTCACATTCCAAGTAATATTCGGCATGCTAATTACATTGCCGGTTGCCAAATTGCATTATCTCTTATAGTTTCCGAGATATGGACTATCGATAATTTACACCTTAGGCTCTGCTTCTAACTTGGGCCCAAATTGTAAAATGGTCTTATCTATTGGCGATTTCGTTCCAATTCACACTCCAAGTAATATTCGGCATGCTAATTACATTGCCGGTTGCGAAATTGCATTATCTCTTATAGTTTCCGAGATATGGACTATCAATAATTAACACCTTAGGCTCTGCTTCTAACTTGGGCCCAAATTGTAAAATGGTCTTATCTATTGGCGATTTCGTTCCAATTCACATTCCAAGTAATATTCGGCATGCTAATTACATTGCCGGTTGCCAAATTGCATTATCTCTTATAGTTTCCGAGATATGGACTATCGATAATTTACACCTTAGGCTCTGCTTCTAACTTGGGCCCAAATTGTAAAATGGCCTTATCTATTGGCGATTTCGTCCCAATTCACATTCCAAGTAATATTCGGCATGCTAATTACATTGCCGGTTGCGAAATTGCATTATCTCTTATAGTTTCAGAGATATGGACTATCGATAATTTACACCTTAGGCTCTGCTTCTAACTTGGGCCCAAATTGTAAAATGGTCTTATCCATTGGCGATTTCGTTCCAATTCACATTCCAAGTAATATTCCGCATGCTAATTACATTGCCGGTTGCCAAATTGCATTATCTCTTATAGTTTCCGAGATATGGACTATCGATAATTTACACCATAGGCTCTGCTTCTAACTTGGGCCCAAATTGTAAAATGGTCTTATCTATTGGAGATTTCGTTCCAATTCACATTCCAAGTAATATTCGGCATGCTAATTACATTGCCGGTTGCCAAATTGCATTATCTCTTATAGTTTCCGAGATATGGACTATCGATAATTTACACCTTAGGCTCTGCTTCTAACTTGGGCCCAAATTGTAAAATGGTCTTATCTATTGGCGATTTCGTTCCAATTCACATTCCAAGTAATATTCGGCATGCTAATTACATTGCCGGTTGCCAAATTGCATTATCTCTTATAGTTTCCGAGATATGGACTATCGATAATTTACACCTTAGGCTCTGCTTCTAACTTGGGCCCAAATTGTAAAATGGTCTTATCTATTGGCGATTTCGTTCCAATTCACATTCCAAGTAATATTCGGCATGCTAATTACATTGCCGGTTGCCAAATTGCATTATCTCTTATAGTTTCCGAGATATGGACTATCGATAATTTACACCTTAGGCTCTGCTTCTAACTTGGGCCCAAATTGTAAAATGGTCTTATCTATTGGCGATTTCGTCCCAATTCACATTCCAAGTGATATTCGGCATGCTAATTACATTGCCGGTTGCGAAATTGCATTATCTCTTATAGTTTCCGAGATATGGACTATCAATAATTTACACCTTAGGCTCTGCTTCTAACTTGGGCCCAAATTGTAAAATGGTCTTATCTATTGGCGATTTCGTTCCAATTCACATTCCAAGTAATATACGGCATGCTAATTACATTGCCGGTTGCCAAATTGCATTATCTCTTATAGTTTCCGAGATATGGACTATCGATAATTTACACCTTAGGCTCTGCTTCTAACTTGGGCCCAAATTGTAAAATGGTCTTATCTATTGGCGATTTCGTTGCAATTCACATTCCAAGTAATATTCGGCATGCTAATTACATTGCCGGTTGCCAAATTGCATTATCTCTTATAGTTTCCGAGATATGGACTATCGATAATTTACACCTTAGGCTCTGCTTCTAACTTGGGCCCAAATTGTAAAATGGTCTTATCTATTGGCGATTTCGTTCCAATTCACATTCCAAGTAATATACGGCATGCTAATTACATTGCCGGTTGCCAAATTGCATTATCTCTTATAGTTTCCGAGATATGGACTATCGATAATTAACACCTTAGGCTCTGCTTCTAACTTGGGCCCAAATTGTAAAATGGTCTTATCTATTGGCGATTTCGTTCCAATTCACATTCCAAGTAATATTCGGCATGCTAAATACATTGCCGGTTGCCAAATTGCATTATCTCTTATAGTTTCCGAGATATGGACTATCGATAATTTACACCTTAGGCTCTGCTTCTAACTTGGGCCCAAATTGTAAAATGGCCTTATCTATTGGCGATTTCGTCCCAATTCACATTCCAAGTAATATTCGGCATGCTAATTACATTGCCGGTTGCGAAATTGCATTATCTCTTATAGTTTCAGAGATATGGACTATCGATAATTTACACCTTAGGCTCTGCTTCTAACTTGGGCCCAAATTGTAAAATGGTCTTATCTATTGGCGATTTCGTTCCAATTCACATTCCAAGTAATATTCTGCATGCTAATTACATTGCCGGTTGCCAAATTGCATTATCTCTTATAGTTTCCGAGATATGGACTATCGATAATTTACACCATAGGCTCTGCTTCTAACTTGGGCCCAAATTGTAAAATGGCCTTATCTATTGGCGATTTCGTTCCAATTCACATTCCAAGTAATATTCGGCATGCTAATTACATTGCCGGTTGCCAAATTGCATTATCTCTTATAGTTTCCGAGATATGGACTATCGATAATTTACACCTTAGGCTCTGCTTCTAACTTGGGCCCAAATTGTAAAATGGTCTTATCTATTGGCGATTTCGTTCCAATTCACATTCCAAGTAATATTCGGCATGCTAATTACATTGCCGGTTGCCAAATTGCATTATCTCTTATAGTTTCCGAGATATGGACTGTCGATAATTTACACCTTAGGCTCTGCTTCTAACTTGGGCCCAAATTGTAAAATGGTCTTATCTATTGGCGATTTCGTTCCAATTCACATTCCAAGTAATATTCGGCATGCTAATTACATTGCCGGTTGCCAAATTGCATTATCTCTTATAGTTTCCGAGATATGGACTATCGATAATTTACACCTTAGGCTCTGCTTCTAACTTGGGCCCAAATTGTAAAATGGTCTTATCTATTGGCGATTTCGTCCCAATTCACATTCCAAGTGATATTCGGCATGCTAATTACATTGCCGGTTGCGAAATTGCATTATCTCTTATAGTTTCCGAGATATGGACTATCAATAATTTACACCTTAGGCTCTGCTTCTAACTTGGGCCCAAATTGTAAAATGGTCTTACCTATAGGCGATTTCGTTCCAATTCACATCCCAAGTAATATTCGGCATGCTAATTACATTGCCGGTTGACAAATTGCATTATCTCTTATAGTTTCCGAGATATGGACTATCGATCATTTACACCTTAGGCTCTGCTTCTAACTTGGGCCCAAATTGTAAAATGGTCTTATCTATTGGCGATTTCGTTCCAATTCACATTCCAATTAATATTCGGCATGCTAATTACATTGCCGGTTGCCAAATTGCATTATCTCTTATAGTTTCCGAGATATGTACTATCGATAATTTACACCTTAGGCTCTGCTTCTAACTTGGGCCCAAATTGTAAAATGGTCTTATCTATTGGCGATTTCGTTCCAATTCACACTCCAAGTAATATTCGGCATGCTAATTACATTGCCGGTTGTCAAATTGCATTATCACTTATAGTTTCCGAGATATGGACTATCGATAATTTACACCTTAGGCTCTGCTTCTAACTTGGGCCCAAATTGTAAAATGGTCTTATCTATTGGCGATTTCGTTCCAATTCACATTCCAAGTAATATTCGGCATGCTAATTACATTGCCGGTTGCCAAATTGCATTATCTCTTATAGTTTCCGAGATATGGACTATCGATAATTTACACCTTAGGCTCTGCTTCTAACTTGGGCCCAAATTGTAAAATGGTCTTATCTATTGGCGATTTCGTTCCAATTCACATTCCAAGTAATATTCGGCATGCTAATTACATTGCCGGTTGCCAAATTGCATTATCTCTTATAGTTTCCGAGATATGGACTATCGATAATTTACACCTTAGGCTCTGCTTCTAACTTGGGCCCAAATTGTAAAATGGTCTTATCTATTGGCGATTTCGTTCCAATTCACATTCCAAGTAATATTCGGCATGCTAATTACATTGCCGGTTGCGAAATTGCATTATCTCTTATAGTTTCCGAGATATGGACTATCAATAATTTACACCTTAGGCTCTGCTTCTAACTTGGGCCCAAATTGTAAAATGGTCTTATCTTTTGGCGATTTCGTTCCAATTCACATTCCAAGTAATATTCGGCATGCTAATTACATTGCCGGTTGCCAAATTGCATTATCTCTTATAGTTTCCGAGATATGGACTATCGATAATTTACACCTTAGGCTCTGCTTCTAACTTGGGCCCAAATTGTAATATGGTCTTATCTATTGGCGATTTCGTTCCAATTCACATTCCAAGTAATATTCGGCATGCTAATTACATTGCCGGTTGCCAAATTGCATTATCTCTTATAGTTTCCTAGATATGGACTATCGATAATTTACACCTTAGGCTCTGCTTCTAACTTGGGCCCAAATTGTAAAATGGTCTTATCTATTACCGATTTCGTTCCAATTCACATTCCAAGTAATATTCGGCATGCTAATTACATTGCCGGTTGCCAAATTGCATTATCTCTTATAGTTTCCGAGATATGGACTATCGATAATTTACACCTTAGGCTCTGCTTCTAACTTGGGCCCAAATTGTAAAATGGTCTTATCTATTGGCGATTTCGTTCCAATTCACATTCCAAGTAATATTCGGCATGCTAATTACATTGCCGGTTGCCAAATTGCATTATCTCTTATAGTTTCCGAGATATGGACTATCGATAATTTACACCTTAGGCTCTGCTTCTAACTTGGGCCCAAATTGTAAAATGGTCTTATCTATTGGCGATTTCGTTCCAATTCACATTCCAAGTAATATTCGGCATGCTAATTACATTGCCGGTTGCCAAATTGCATTATCTCTTATAGTTTCCGAGATATGGACTATCGATAATTTACACCTTAGGCTCTGCTTCTAACTTGGGCCCAAATTGTAAAATGGTCTTATCTATTGGCGATTTCGTTCCAATTCACATTCCAAGTAATATTCGGCATGCTAATTACATTGCCGGTTGTCAAATTGCATTATCTCTTATAGTTTCCGAGATATGGACTATCGATAATTTACACCTTAGGCTCTGCTTCTAACTTGGGCCCAAATTGTAAAATGGTCTTATCTATTGGCGATTTCGTTCCAATTCACATTCCAAGTAATATTCGGCATGCTAATTACATTGCCGGTTGCGAAATTGCATTATCTCTTATAGTTTCCGAGATATGGACTATCAATAATTTACACCTTAGGCTCTGCTTCTAACTTGGGCCCAAATTGTAAAATGGTCTTATCTTTTGGCGATTTCGTTCCAATTCACATTCCAAGTAATATTCGGCATGCTAATTACATTGCCGGTTGCCAAATTGCATTATCTCTTATAGTTTCCGAGATATGGACTATCGATAATTTACACCTTAGGCTCTGCTTCTAACTTGGGCCCAAATTGTAATATGGTCTTATCTATTGGCGATTTCGTTCCAATTCACATTCCAAGTAATATTCGTTCCAAGCAATATTCGGCATGCTAATTACATTGCCGGTTGCCAAATTGCATTATCTCTTATAGTTTCCTAGATATGGACTATCGATAATTTACACCTTAGGCTCTGCTTCTAACTTGGGCCCAAATTGTAAAATGGTCTTATCTATTACCGATTTCGTTCCAATTCACATTCCAAGTAATATTCGGCATGCTAATTACATTGCCGGTTGCCAAATTGCATTATCTCTTATAGTTTCCGAGATATGGACTATCGATAATTTACACCTTAGGCTCTGCTTCTAACTTGGGCCCAAATTGTAAAATGGTCTTATCTATTGGCGATTTCGTTCCAATTCACATTCCAAGTAATATTCGGCATGCTAATTACATTGCCGGTTGCCAAATTGCATTATCTCTTATAGTTTCCGAGATATGGACTATCGATAATTTACACCTTAGGCTCTGCTTCTAACTTGGGCCCAAATTGTAAAATGGTCTTATCTATTGGCGATTTCGTTCCAATTCACATTCCAAGTAATATTCGGCATGCTAATTACATTGCCGGTTGCCAAATTGCATTATCTCTTATAGTTTCCGAGATATGGACTATCGATAATTTACACCTTAGGCTCTGCTTCTAACTTGGGCCCAAATTGTAAAATGGTCTTATCTATTGGCGATTTCGTTCCAATTCACATTCCAAGTAATATTCGGCATGCTAATTACATTGCCGGTTGTCAAATTGCATTATCTCTTATAGTTTCCGAGATATGGACTATCGATAATTTACACCTTAGGCTCTGCTTCTAACTTGGGCCCAAATTGTAAAATGGTCTTATCTATTGGCGATTTCGTTCCAATTCACATTCCAAGTAATATTCGGCATGCTAATTACATTGCCGGTTGCCAAATTGCATTATCTCTTATAGTTTCCGAGATATGGACTATCGATAATTTACACCTTAGGCTCTGCTTCTAACTTGGGCCCAAATTGTAAAATGGTCTTATCTATTGGCGATTTCGTTCCAATTCACATTCCAAGTAATATTCGGCATGCTAATTACATTGCCGGTTGCAAAATTGCATTATCTCTTATAGTTTCCGAGATATGGACTATCGATAATTTACACCTTAGGCTCTGCTTCTAACTTGGGCCCAAATTGTAAAATGGTCTTATCTATTGGCGATTTCGTCCCAATTCACATTCCAAGTTATATTCGGCATGCTAATTACATTGCCGGTTGCGAAATTGCATTATCTCTTATAGTTTCCGAGATATGGACTATCAATAATTTACACCTTAGGCTCTGCTTCTAACTTGGGCCCAAATTGTAAAATGGTCTTATCTATTGGCGATTTCGTTCCAATTCACATTCCAAGTAATATTCGGCATGCTAATTACATTGCCGGTTGCCAAATTGCATTATCTCTTATAGTTTCCGAGATATGGACTATCAATAATTTACACCTTAGGCTCTGCTTCTAACTTGGGCCCAAATTGTAAAATGGTCTTATCTATTGGCGATTTCGTTCCAATTCACATTCCAAGTAATATTCGGCATGCTAATTACATTGCCGGTTGCCAAATTGCATTATCTCTTATAGTTTCCGAGATATGGACTATCGATAATTTACACCTTTGGCTCTGCTTCTAACTTGGGCCCAAATTGTAAAATGGTCTTATCTATTGGCGATTTCGTTCCAATTCACATTCCAAGTAATATTCGGCATGCTAATTACATTGCCGGTTGCCAAATTGCATTATCTCTTATAGTTTCCGAGATATGGACTATCGATAATTTACACCTTTGGCTCTGCTTCTAACTTGGGCCCAAATTGTAAAATGGTCTTATCTATTGGCGATTTCGTTCCAATTCACATTCCAAGTAATATTCGGCATGCTAATTACATTGCCGGTTGCCAAATTGCATTATCTCTTATAGTTTCCGAGATATGGACTATCGATAATTTACACCTTAGGCTCTGCTTCTAACTTGGGCCCAAATTGTAAAATGGTGTTATCTATTGGCGATTTCGTTCCAATTCACATTCCAAGTAATATTCGGCATGCTAATTACATTGCCGGTTGCCAAATTGCATTATCTCTTATAGTTTCCGAGATATGGACTATCGATAATTTACACCTTAGGCTCTGCTTCTAACTTGGGCCCAAATTGTAAAATGGTCTTATCTATTGGCGATTTCGTTCCAATTCACACTCCAAGTAATATTCGGCATGCTAATTACATTGCCGGTTGCGAAATTGCATTATCTCTTATAGTTTCCGAGATATGGACTATCAATAATTAACACCTTAGGCTCTGCTTCTAACTTGGGCCCAAATTGTAAAATGGTCTTATCTATTGGCGATTTCGTTCCAATTCACATTCCAAGTAATATTCGGCATGCTAATTACATTGCCGGTTGCCAAATTGCATTATCTCTTATAGTTTCCGAGATATGGACTATCGATAATTTACACCTTAGGCTCTGCTTCTAACTTGGGCCCAAATTGTAAAATGGCCTTATCTATTGGCGATTTCGTCCCAATTCACATTCCAAGTAATATTCGGCATGCTAATTACATTGCCGGTTGCGAAATTGCATTATCTCTTATAGTTTCAGAGATATGGACTATCGATAATTTACACCTTAGGCTCTGCTTCTAACTTGGGCCCAAATTGTAAAATGGTCTTATCCATTGGCGATTTCGTTCCAATTCACATTCCAAGTAATATTCCGCATGCTAATTACATTGCCGGTTGCCAAATTGCATTATCTCTTATAGTTTCCGAGATATGGACTATCGATAATTTACACCATAGGCTCTGCTTCTAACTTGGGCCCAAATTGTAAAATGGTCTTATCTATTGGCGATTTCGTTCCAATTCACATTCCAAGTAATATTCGGCATGCTAATTACATTGCCGGTTGCCAAATTGCATTATCTCTTATAGTTTCCGAGATATGGACTATCGATAATTTACACCTTAGGCTCTGCTTCTAACTTGGGCCCAAATTGTAAAATGGTCTTATCTATTGGCGATTTCGTTCCAATTCACATTCCAAGTAATATTCGGCATGCTAATTACATTGCCGGTTGCCAAATTGCATTATCTCTTATAGTTTCCGAGATATGGACTATCGATAATTTACACCTTAGGCTCTGCTTCTAACTTGGGCCCAAATTGTAAAATGGTCTTATCTATTGGCGATTTCGTTCCAATTCACATTCCAAGTAATATTCGGCATGCTAATTACATTGCCGGTTGCCAAATTGCATTATCTCTTATAGTTTCCGAGATATGGACTATCGATAATTTACACCTTAGGCTCTGCTTCTAACTTGGGCCCAAATTGTAAAATGGTCTTATCTATTGGCGATTTCGTCCCAATTCACATTCCAAGTGATATTCGGCATGCTAATTACATTGCCGGTTGCGAAATTGCATTATCTCTTATAGTTTCCGAGATATGGACTATCAATAATTTACACCTTAGGCTCTGCTTCTAACTTGGGCCCAAATTGTAAAATGGTCTTATCTATTGGCGATTTCGTTCCAATTCACATTCCAAGTAATATACGGCATGCTAATTACATTGCCGGTTGCCAAATTGCATTATCTCTTATAGTTTCCGAGATATGGACTATCGATAATTTACACCTTAGGCTCTGCTTCTAACTTGGGCCCAAATTGTAAAATGGTCTTATCTATTGGCGATTTCGTTCCAATTCACATTCCAAGTAATATTCGGCATGCTAATTACATTGCCGGTTGCCAAATTGCATTATCTCTTATAGTTTCCGAGATATGGACTATCGATAATTTTCACCTTAGGCTCTGCTTCTAACTTGGGCCCAAATTGTAAAATGGTCTTATCTATTGGCGATTTCGTCCCAATTCACATTCCAAGTGATATTCGGCATGCTAATTACATTGCCGGTTGCGAAATTGCATTATCTCTTATAGTTTCCGAGATATGGACTATCAATAATTTACACCTTAGGCTCTGCTTCTAACTTGGGCCCAAATTGTAAAATGGTCTTATCTATTGGCGATTTCGTTCCAATTCACATTCCAAGTAATATTCGGCATGCTAATTACATTGCCGGTTGCCAAATTGCATTATCTCTTATAGTTTCCGAGATATGGACTATCAATAATTTACACCTTAGGCTCTGCTTCTAACTTGGGCCCAAATTGTAAAATGGTCTTATCTATTGGCGATTTCGTTCCAATTCACATTCCAAGTAATATACGGCATGCTAATTACATTGCCGGTTGCCAAATTGCATTATCTCTTATAGTTTCCGAGATATGGACTATCGATAATTTACACCTTTGGCTCTGCTTCTAACTTGGGCCCAAATTGTAAAATGGTCTTATCTATTGGCGATTTCGTTCCAATTCACATTCCAAGTAATATTCGGCATGCTAATTACATTGCCGGTTGCCAAATTGCATTATCTCTTATAGTTTCCGAGATATGGACTATCGATAATTTACACCTTAGGCTCTGCTTCTAACTTGGGCCCAAATTGTAAAATGGTCTTATCTATTGGCGATTTTGTTCCAATTCACATTCCAAGTAATATTCGGCATGCTAATTACATTGCCGGTTGCCAAATTGAATTATCTCTTATAGTTTCCGAGATATGGACTATCGATAATTTACATCTTAGGCTCTGCTTCTAACTTGGGCCCAAATTGTAAAATGGTCTTACCTATTGGCGATTTCGTTCCAATTCACATTCCAAGTAATATTCGGCATGCTAATTACATTGCCGGTTGCCAAATTGCATTATCTCTTATAGTTTCCGAGATATGGACTATCGATAATTTACACCTTAGGCTCTGCTTCTAACTTGGGCCCAAATTGTAAAATGGTCTTACCTATAGGCGATTTCGTTCCAATTCACATCCCAAGTAATATTCGGCATGCTAATTACATTGCCGGTTGACAAATTGCATTATCTCTTATAGTTTCCGAGATATGGACTATCGATCATTTACACCTTAGGCTCTGCTTCTAACTTGGGCCCAAATTGTAAAATGGTCTTATCTATTGGCGATTTCGTTCCAATTCACATTCCAATTAATATTCGGCATGCTAATTACATTGCCGGTTGCCAAATTGCATTATCTCTTATAGTTTCCGAGATATGTACTATCGATAATTTACACCTTAGGCTCTGCTTCTAACTTGGGCCCAAATTGTAAAATGGTCTTATCTATTGGCGATTTCGTTCCAATTCACACTCCAAGTAATATTCGGCATGCTAATTACATTGCCGGTTGTCAAATTGCATTATCACTTATAGTTTCCGAGATATGGACTATCGATAATTTACACCTTAGGCTCTGCTTCTAACTTGGGCCCAAATTGTAAAATGGTCTTATCTATTGGCGATTTCGTTCCAATTCACATTCCAAGTAATATTCGGCATGCTAATTACATTGCCGGTTGCCAAATTGCATTATCTCTTATAGTTTCCGAGATATGGACTATCGATAATTTACACCTTAGGCTCTGCTTCTAACTTGGGCCCAAATTGTAAAATGGTCTTATCTATTGGCGATTTCGTTCCAATTCACATTCCAAGTAATATTCGGCATGCTAATTACATTGCCGGTTGCCAAATTGCATTATCTCTTATAGTTTCCGAGATATGGACTATCGATAATTTACACCTTAGGCTCTGCTTCTAACTTGGGCCCAAATTGTAAAATGGTCTTATCTATTGGCGATTTCGTTCCAATTCACATTCCAAGTAATATTCGGCATGCTAATTACATTGCCGGTTGCGAAATTGCATTATCTCTTATAGTTTCCGAGATATGGACTATCAATAATTTACACCTTAGGCTCTGCTTCTAACTTGGGCCCAAATTGTAAAATGGTCTTATCTTTTGGCGATTTCGTTCCAATTCACATTCCAAGTAATAATCGGCATGCTAATTACATTGCCGGTTGCCAAATTGCATTATCTCTTATAGTTTCCGAGATATGGACTATCGATAATTTACACCTTAGGCTCTGCTTCTAACTTGGGCCCAAATTGTAATATGGTCTTATCTATTGGCGATTTCGTTCCAATTCACATTCCAAGTAATATTCGGCATGCTAATTACATTGCCGGTTGCCAAATTGCATTATCTCTTATAGTTTCCTAGATATGGACTATCGATAATTTACACCTTAGGCTCTGCTTCTAACTTGGGCCCAAATTGTAAAATGGTCTTATCTATTACCGATTTCGTTCCAATTCACATTCCAAGTAATATTCGGCATGCTAATTACATTGCCGGTTGCCATATTGCATTATCTCTTATAGTTTCCGAGATATGGACTATCGATAATTTACACCTTAGGCTCTGCTTCTAACTTGGGCCCAAATTGTAAAATGGTCTTATCTATTGGCGATTTCGTTCCAATTCACATTCCAAGTAATATTCGGCATGCTAATTACATTGCCGGTTGCCAAATTGCATTATCTCTTATAGTTTCCGAGATATGGACTATCGATAATTTACACCTTAGGCTCTGCTTCTAACTTGGGCCCAAATTGTAAAATGGTCTTATCTATTGGCGATTTCGTTCCAATTCACATTCCAAGTAATATTCGGCATGCTAATTACATTGCCGGTTGCCAAATTGCATTATCTCTTATAGTTTCCGAGATATGGACTATCGATAATTTACACCTTAGGCTCTGCTTCTAACTTGGGCCCAAATTGTAAAATGGTCTTATCTATTGGCGATTTCGTTCCAATTCACATTCCAAGTAATATTCGGCATGCTAATTACATTGCCGGTTGTCAAATTGCATTATCTCTTATAGTTTCCGAGATATGGACTATCGATAATTTACACCTTAGGCTCTGCTTCTAACTTGGGCCCAAATTGTAAAATGGTCTTATCTATTGGCGATTTCGTTCCAATTCACATTCCAAGTAATATTCGGCATGCTAATTACATTGCCGGTTGCGAAATTGCATTATCTCTTATAGTTTCCGAGATATGGACTATCAATAATTTACACCTTAGGCTCTGCTTCTAACTTGGGCCCAAATTGTAAAATGGTCTTATCTTTTGGCGATTTCGTTCCAATTCACATTCCAAGTAATATTCGGCATGCTAATTACATTGCCGGTTGCCAAATTGCATTATCTCTTATAGTTTCCGAGATATGGACTATCGATAATTTACACCTTAGGCTCTGCTTCTAACTTGGGCCCAAATTGTAATATGGTCTTATCTATTGGCGATTTCGTTCCAATTCACATTCCAAGTAATATTCGGCATGCTAATTACATTGCCGGTTGCCAAATTGCATTATCTCTTATAGTTTCCTAGATATGGACTATCGATAATTTACACCTTAGGCTCTGCTTCTAACTTGGGCCCAAATTGTAAAATGGTCTTATCTATTACCGATTTCGTTCCAATTCACATTCCAAGTAATATTCGGCATGCTAATTACATTGCCGGTTGCCAAATTGCATTATCTCTTATAGTTTCCGAGATATGGACTATCGATAATTTACACCTTAGGCTCTGCTTCTAACTTGGGCCCAAATTGTAAAATGGTCTTATCTATTGGCGATTTCGTTCCAATTCACATTCCAAGTAATATTCGGCATGCTAATTACATTGCCGGTTGCCAAATTGCATTATCTCTTATAGTTTCCGAGATATGGACTATCGATAATTTACACCTTAGGCTCTGCTTCTAACTTGGGCCCAAATTGTAAAATGGTCTTATCTATTGGCGATTTCGTTCCAATTCACATTCCAAGTAATATTCGGCATGCTAATTACATTGCCGGTTGCCAAATTGCATTATCTCTTATAGTTTCCGAGATATGGACTATCGATAATTTACACCTTAGGCTCTGCTTCTAACTTGGGCCCAAATTGTAAAATGGTCTTATCTATTGGCGATTTCGTTCCAATTCACATTCCAAGTAATATTCGGCATGCTAATTACATTGCCGGTTGTCAAATTGCATTATCTCTTATAGTTTCCGAGATATGGACTATCGATAATTTACACCTTAGGCTCTGCTTCTAACTTGGGCCCAAATTGTAAAATGGTCTTATCTATTGGCGATTTCGTTCCAATTCACATTCCAAGTAATATTCGGCATGCTAATTACATTGCCGGTTGCCAAATTGCATTATCTCTTATAGTTTCCGAGATATGGACTATCGATAATTTACACCTTAGGCTCTGCTTCTAACTTGGGCCCAAATTGTAAAATGGTCTTATCTATTGGCGATTTCGTTCCAATTCACATTCCAAGTAATATTCGGCATGCTAATTACATTGCCGGTTGCAAAATTGCATTATCTCTTATAGTTTCCGAGATATGGACTATCGATAATTTACACCTTAGGCTCTGCTTCTAACTTGGGCCCAAATTGTAAAATGGTCTTATCTATTGGCGATTTCGTTCCAATTCACATTCCAAGTAATATTCGGCATGCTAATTACATTGCCGGTTGCGAAATTGCATTATCTCTTATAGTTTCCGAGATATGGACTATCAATAATTTACACCTTAGGCTCTGCTTCTAACTTGGGCAGAAATTGTAAAATGGTCTTATCTATTGGCGATTTCGTTCCAATTCACATTCCAAGTAATATTCGGCATGCTAATTACATTGCCGGTTGCCAAATTGCATTATCTCTTATAGTTTCCGAGATATGGACTATCGATAATTTACACCTTAGGCTCTGCTTCTAACTTGGGCCCAAATTGTAAAATGGTCTTACCTATTGGCGATTTCGTTCCAATTCACATTCCAAGTAATATTCGGCATGCTAATTACATTGCCGGTTGCCAAATTGCATTATCTCTTATAGTTTCCGAGATATGGACTATCGATAATTTACACCTTAGGCTCTGCTTCTAACTTGGGCCCAAATTGTAAAATGGTCTTATCTATTGGCGATTTCGTTCCAATTCACATTCCAAGTAATATTCGGCATGCTAATTACATTGCCGGTTGCGAAATTGCATTATCTCTTATAGTTTCCGAGATATGGACTATCAATAATTTACACCTTAGGCTCTGCTTCTAACTTGGGCCCAAATTGTAAAATGGTCTTATCTATTGGCGATTTCGTTCCAATTCACATTCCAAGTAATATTCGGCATGCTAATTACATTGCCGGTTGCGAAATTGCATTATCTCTTATAGTTTCCGAGATATGGACTATCAATAATTTACACCTTAGGCTCTGCTTCTAACTTGGGCCCAAATTGTAAAATGGCCTTATCTATTGGCGATTTCGTTCCAATTCACATTCCAAGTAATATTCGGCATGCTAATTACATTGCCGGTTGCCAAATTGCATTATCTCTTATAGTTTCCGAGATATGGACTATCGATAATTTACATCTTAGGCTCTGCTTCTAACTTGGGCCCAAATTGTAAAATGGTCTTATCTATTGGCGATTTCGTTCCAATTCACATTCCAAGTAATATTCGGCATGCTAATTACATTGCCGGTTGCCAAATTGCATTATCTCTTATAGTTTCCGAGATATGGACTATCGATAATTTACACCTTAGGCTCTGCTTCTAACTTGGGCCCAAATTGTAAAATGGTCTTATCTATTGGCGATTTCGTTCCAATTCACATTCCAAGTAATATTCGGCATGCTAATTACATTGCCGGTTGCCAAATTGCATTATCTCTTATAGTTTCCGAGATATGGACTATCGATAATTTACACCTTAGGCTCTGCTTCTAACTTGGGCCCAAATTGTAAAATGGTCTTATCTATTGGCGATTTCGTTCCAATTCACATTCCAAGTAATATTCGGCATGCTAATTACATTGCCGGTTGCCAAATTGCATTATCTCTTATAGTTTCCGAGATATGGACTATCGATAATTTACACCTTTGGCTCTGCTTCTAACTTGGGCCCAAATTGTAAAATGGTCTTATCTATTGGCGATTTCGTTCCAATTCACATTCCAAGTAATATTCGGCATGCTAATTACATTGCCGGTTGCCAAATTGCATTATCTCTTATAGTTTCCGAGATATGGACTATCGATAATTTACACCTTTGGCTCTGCTTCTAACTTGGGCCCAAATTGTAAAATGGTCTTATCTATTGGCGATTTCGTTCCAATTCACATTCCAAGTAATATTCGGCATGCTAATTACATTGCCGGTTGCCAAATTGCATTATCTCTTATAGTTTCCGAGATATGGACTATCGATAATTTACACCTTAGGCTCTGCTTCTAACTTGGGCCCAAATTGTAAAATGGTGTTATCTATTGGCGATTTCGTTCCAATTCACATTCCAAGTAATATTCGGCATGCTAATTACATTGCCGGTTGCCAAATTGCATTATCTCTTATAGTTTCCGAGATATGGACTATCGATAATTTACACCTTAGGCTCTGCTTCTAACTTGGGCCCAAATTGTAAAATGGTCTTATCTATTGGCGATTTCGTTCCAATTCACACTCCAAGTAATATTCGGCATGCTAATTACATTGCCGGTTGCGAAATTGCATTATCTCTTATAGTTTCCGAGATATGGACTATCGATAATTTACACCTTAGGCTCTGCTTCTAACTTGGGCCCAAATTGTAAAATGGTCTTATCTATTGGCGATTTCGTTCCAATTAACATTCCAAGTAATATTCGGCATGCTAATTACAATGCCGGTTGTCAAATTGCATTATCTCTTATAGTTTCCGAGATATGGACTATCGATAATTTACACCTTAGGCTCTGCTTCTAACTTGGGCCCAAATTGTAAAATGGGCTTATCTATTGGCGATTTCGTTCCAATTCACATTCCAAGTAATATTCGGCATGCTAAGTACATTGCCGGTTGCCAAATTGCATTATCTCTTATAGTTTCCGAGATATGGACTATCGATAATTTACACCTTAGGCTCTGCTTCTAACTTGGGCCCAAATTGTAACATGGTCTTATCTATTGGCGATTTCGTTCCAATTCACATTCCAAGTAATATTCGGCATGCTAATTACATTGCCGGTTGCCAAATTGCATTATCTCTTATAGTTTCCGAGATATGGACTATCGATAATTTACACCTTAGGCTCTGCTTCTAACTTGGGCCCAAATTGTAAAATGGTCTTATCTATTGGCGATTTCGTTCCAATTCACATTCCAAGTAATATTCGGCATGCTAATTACATTGCCGGTTGCCAAATTGCATTATCTCTTATAGTTTCCGAGATATGGACTATCGATAATTTACACCTTAGGATCTGCTTCTTACTTGGGCCCAAATTGTAAAATGGTCTTATCTATTGGCGATTTCGTTCCAATTCACATTCCAAGTAATATTCGGCATGCTAATTACATTGCCGGTTGCCAAATTGCATTACCTCTTATAGTTTCCGAGATATGGACTATCGATAATTTACACCTTAGGCTCTGCTTCTAACTTGGGCCCAAATTGTAAAATGGTCTTATCTATTGGCGATTTCGTTCCAATTCACATTCCAAGTAATATTCGGCATGCTAATTACATTGCCGGTTGCCAAATTGCATTATCTCTTATAGTTTCCGAGATATGGACTATCGATAATTTACACCTTAGGCTCTGCTTCTAACTTGGGCCCAAATTGTAAAATGGTCTTCTCTGTTGGCGATTTCGTTCCAATTCACATTCCAAGTAATATTCGGCATGCTAATTACATTGCCGGTTGCCAAATTGCATTATCTCTTATAGTTTCCGAGATATGGACTATCAATAATTTACACCTTAGGCTCTGCTTCTAACTTGGGCCCAAATTGTAAAATGGTCTTATCTATTGGCGATTTCGTTCCAATTCACATTCCAAGTAATATTCGGCATGCTAATTACATTGCCGGTTGCCAAATTGAATTATCTCTTATAGTTTCCGAGATATGGACTATCGATAATTTACATCTTAGGCTCTGCTTCTAACTTGGGCCCAAATTGTAAAATGGTCTTACCTATTGGCGATTTCGTTCCAATTCACATTCCAAGTAATATTCGGCATGCTAATTACATTGCCGGTTGCCAAATTGCATTATCTCTTATAGTTTCCGAGATATGGACTATCGATAATTTACACCTTAGGCTCTGCTTCTAACTTGGGCCCAAATTGTAAAATGGTCTTATCTATTGGCGATTTCGTTCCAATTCACATTCCAAGTAATATTCGGCATGCTAATTACATTGCCGGTTGCCAAATTGCATTATCTCTTATAGTTTCCGAGATATGGACTATCGATAATTTACACCTTAGGCTCTGCTTATAACTTGGGCCCAAATTGTAAAATGGTCTTATCTATTGGCGATTTCGTTCCAATTAACATTCCAAGTAATATTCGGCATGCTAATTACATTGCCGGTTGTCAAATTGCATTATCTCTTATAGTTTCCGAGATATGGACTATCGATAATTTACACCTTAGGCTCTGCTTCTAACTTGGGCCCAAATTGTAAAATGGTCTTATCTATTGGCGATTTCGTTCCAATTCACATTCCAAGTAATATTCGGCATGCTAATTACATTGCCGGTTGCCAAATTGCATTATCTCTTATAGTTTCCGAGATATGGACTATCGATAATTTACACCTTAGGCTCTGCTTCTAACTTGGGCCCAAATTGTAAAATGGTCTTATCTATTGGCGATTTCGTTCCAATTCACATTCCAAGTAATATTCGGCATGCTAATTACATTGCCGGTTGCCAAATTGCATTATCTCTTATAGTTTCCGAGATATGGACTATCGATAATTTACACCTTAGGCTCTGCTTCTAACTTGGGCCCAAATTGTAAAATGGTCTTATCTATTGGCGATTTCGTTCCAATTCACATTCCAAGTAATATTCGGCATGCTAATTACATTGCCGGTTGCCAAATTGCATTATCTCTTATAGTTTCCGAGATATGGACTATCGATAATTTACACCTTAGGATCTGCTTCTTACTTGGGCCCAAATTGTAAAATGGTCTTATCTATTGGCGATTTCGTTCCAATTCACATTCCAAGTAATATTCGGCATGCTAATTACATTGCCGGTTGCCAAATTGCATTACCTCTTATAGTTTCCGAGATATGGACTATCGATAATTTACACCTTAGGCTCTGCTTCTAACTTGGGCCCTAATTGTAAAATGGTCTTATCTATTGGCGATTTCGTTCCAATTCACATTCCAAGTAATATTCGGCATGCTAATTACATTGCCGGTTGCCAAATTGCATTATCTCTTATAGTTTCCGAGATATGGACTATCGATAATTTACACCTTAGGCTCTGCTTCTAACTTGGGCCCAAATTGTAAAATGGTCTTATCTATTGGCGATTTCGTTCCAATTCACATTCCAAGTAATATTCGGCATGCTAATTACATTGCCGGTTGCCAAATTGCATTATCTCTTATAGTTTCCGAGATATGGACTATCGATAATTTACACCTTAGGCTCTGCTTCTAACTTGGGCCCAAATTGTAAAATGGTCTTCTCTGTTGGCGATTTCGTTCCAATTCACATTCCAAGTAATATTCGGCATGCTAATTACATTGCCGGTTGCCAAATTGCATTATCTCTTATAGTTTCCGAGATATGGACTATCAATAATTTACACCTTAGGCTCTGCTTCTAACTTGGGCCCAAATTGTAAAATGGTCTTATCTATTGGCGATTTCGTTCCAATTCACATTCCAAGTAATATTCGGCATGCTAATTACATTGCCGGTTGCCAAATTGAATTATCTCTTATAGTTTCCGAGATATGGACTATCGATAATTTACATCTTAGGCTCTGCTTCTAACTTGGGCCCAAATTGTAAAATGGTCTTACCTATTGGCGATTTCGTTCCAATTCACATTCCAAGTAATATTCGGCATGCTAATTACATTGCCGGTTGCCAAATTGCATTATCTCTTATAGTTTCCGAGATATGGACTATCGATTATTTACACCTTAGGCTCTGCTTCTAACTTGGGCCCAAATTGTAAAATGGTCTTACCTATAGGCGATTTCGTTCCAATTCACATCCCAAGTAATATTCGGCATGCTAATTACATTGCCGGTTGCCAAATTGCATTATCTCTTATAGTTTCCGAGATATGGACTATCGATCATTTACACCTTAGGCTCTGCTTCTAACTTGGGCCCAAATTGTAAAATGGTCTTATCTATTGGCGATTTCGTTCCAATTCACATTCCAATTAATATTCGGCATGCTAATTACATTGCCGGTTGCCAAATTGCATTATCTCTTATAGTTTCCGAGATATGTACTATCGATAATTTACACCTTAGGCTCTGCTTCTAACTTGGGCCCAAATTGTAAAATGGTCTTATCTATTGGCGATTTCGTTCCAATTCACATTCCAAGTAATATTCGGCATGCTAATTACATTGCCGGTTGTCAAATTGCATTATCACTTATAGTTTCCGAGATATGGACTATCGATAATTTACACCTTAGGCTCTGCTTCTAACTTGGGCCCAAATTGTAAAATGGTCTTATCTATTGGCGATTTCGTTCCAATTCACATTCCAAGTAATATTCGGCATGCTAATTACATTGCCGGTTGCCAAATTGCATTATCTCTTATAGTTTCCGAGATATGGACTATCGATAATTTACACCTTAGGCTCTGCTTCTAACTTGGGCCCAAATTGTAAAATGGTCTTATCTATTGGCGATTTCGTTCCAATTCACATTCCAAGTAATATTCGGCATGCTAATTACATTGCCGGTTGCCAAATTGCATTATCTCTTATAGTTTCCGAGATATGTACTATCGATAATTTACACCTTAGGCTCTGCTTCTAACTTGGGCCCAAATTGTAAAATGGTCTTATCTATTGGCGATTTCGTTCCAATTCACATTCCAAGTAATATTCGGCATGCTAATTACATTGCCGGTTGTCAAATTGCATTATCACTTATAGTTTCCGAGATATGGACTATCAAAAATTTACACCTTAGGCTCTGCTTCTAACTTGGGCCCAAATTGTAAAACGGTCTTATCTATTGGCGATTTCGTTCCAATTCACATTCCAAGTAATATTCGGCATGCTAATTACATTGTCGGTTGCCAAATTGCATTATCTCTTATAGTTTCCGAGATATGGACTATCGATAATTTACACCTTAGGCTCTGCTTCTAACTTGGGCCCAAATTGTAATATGGTCTTATCTATTGGCGATTTCGTTCCAATTCACATTCCAAGTAATATTCGGCATGCTAATTACATTGCCGGTTGCCAAATTGCATTATCTCTTATAGTTTCCTAGATATGGACTATCGATAATTTACACCTTAGGCTCTGCTTCTAACTTGGGCCCAAATTGTAAAATGGTCTTATCTATTGGCGATTTCGTTCCAATTCACATTCCAAGTAATATTCGGCATGCTAATTACATTGCCGGTTGCCAAATTGCATTATCTCTTATAGTTTCCGAGATATGGACTATCGATAATTTACACCTTAGGCTCTGCTTCTAACTTGGGCCCAAATTGTAAAATGGTCTTATCTATTGGCGATTTCGTTCCAATTCACATTCCAAGTAATATTCGGCATGCTAATTACATTGCCGGTTGCCAAATTGCATTATCTCTTATAGTTTCCGAGATATGGACTATCGATAATTTACACCTTAGGCTCTGCTTCTAACTTGGGCCCAAATTGTAAAATGGTCTTATCTATTGGCGATTTCGTTCCAATTCACATTCCAAGTAATATTCGGCATGCTAATTACATTGCCGGTTGCCAAATTGCATTATCTCTTATAGTTTCCGAGATATGGACTATCGATAATTTACACCTTAGGCTCTGCTTCTAACTTGGGCCCAAATTGTAAAATGGTCTTATCTATTGGCGATTTCGTTCCAATTCACATTCCAAGTAATATTCGGCATGCTAATTACATTGCCGGTTGTCAAATTGCATTATCTCTTATAGTTTCCGAGATATGGACTATCGATAATTTACACCTTAGGCTCTGCTTCTAACTTGGGCCCAAATTGTAAAATGGTCTTATCTATTGGCGATTTCGTTCCAATTCACATTCCAAGTAATATTCGGCATGCTAATTACATTGCCGGTTGCCAAATTGCATTATCTCTTATAGTTTCCGAGATATGGACTATCGATAATTTACACCTTAGGCTCTGCTTCTAACTTGGGCCCAAATTGTAAAATGGTCTTATCTATTGGCGATTTCGTTCCAATTCACATTCCAAGTAATATTCGGCATGCTAATTACATTGCCGGTTGCAAAATTGCATTATCTCTTATAGTTTCCGAGATATGGACTATCGATAATTTACACCTTAGGCTCTGCTTCTAACTTGGGCCCAAATTGTAAAATGGTCTTATCTATTGGCGATTTCGTTCCAATTCACATTCCAAGTAATATTCGGCATGCTAATTACATTGCCGGTTGCCAAATTGCATTATCTCTTATAGTTTCCGAGATATGGACTATCGATAATTTACACCTTAGGCTCTGCTTCTAACTTGGGCCCAAATTGTAAAATGGTCTTACCTATAGGCGATTTCGTTCCAATTCACATCCCAAGTAATATTCGGCATGCTAATTACATTGCCGGTTGCCAAATTGCATTATCTCTTATAGTTTCCGAGATATGGACTATCGATAATTTACACCTTAGGCTCTGCTTCTAACTTGGGCCCAAATTGTAAAATGGTCTTATCTATTGGCGATTTCGTTCCAATTCACATTCCAAGTAATATTCGGCATGCTAATTACATTGCCGGTTGCCAAATTGCATTATCTCTTATAGTTTCCGAGATATGTACTATCGATAATTTACACCTTAGGCTCTGCTTCTAACTTGGGCCCAAATTGTAAAATGGTCTTATCTATTGGCGATTTCGTTCCAATTCACATTCCAAGTAATATTCGGCATGCTAATTACATTGCCGGTTGTCAAATTGCATTATCACTTATAGTTTCCGAGATATGGACTATCAAAAATTTACACCTTAGGCTCTGCTTCTAACTTGGGCCCAAATTGTAAAACGGTCTTATCTATTGGCGATTTCGTTCCAATTCACATTCCAAGTAATATTCGGCATGCTAATTACATTGTCGGTTGCCAAATTGCATTATCTCTTATAGTTTCCGAGATATGGACTATCGATAATTTACACCTTAGGCTCTGCTTCTAACTTGGGCCCAAATTGTAATATGGTCTTATCTATTGGCGATTTCGTTCCAATTCACATTCCAAGTAATATTCGGCATGCTAATTACATTGCCGGTTGCCAAATTGCATTATCTCTTATAGTTTCCTAGATATGGACTATCGATAATTTACACCTTAGGCTCTGCTTCTAACTTGGGCCCAAATTGTAAAATGGTCTTATCTATTGGCGATTTCGTTCCAATTCACATTCCAAGTAATATTCGGCATGCTAATTACATTGCCGGTTGCCAAATTGCATTATCTCTTATAGTTTCCGAGATATGGACTATCGATAATTTACACCTTAGGCTCTGCTTCTAACTTGGGCCCAAATTGTAAAATGGTCTTATCTATTGGCGATTTCGTTCCAATTCACATTCCAAGTAATATTCGGCATGCTAATTACATTGCCGGTTGCCAAATTGCATTATCTCTTATAGTTTCCGAGATATGGACTATCGATAATTTACACCTTAGGCTCTGCTTCTAACTTGGGCCCAAATTGTAAAATGGTCTTATCTATTGGCGATTTCGTTCCAATTCACATTCCAAGTAATATTCGGCATGCTAATTACATTGCCGGTTGCCAAATTGCATTATCTCTTATAGTTTCCGAGATATGGACTATCGATAATTTACACCTTAGGCTCTGCTTCTAACTTGGGCCCAAATTGTAAAATGGTCTTATCTATTGGCGATTTCGTTCCAATTCACATTCCAAGTAATATTCGGCATGCTAATTACATTGCCGGTTGTCAAATTGCATTATCTCTTATAGTTTCCGAGATATGGACTATCGATAATTTACACCTTAGGCTCTGCTTCTAACTTGGGCCCAAATTGTAAAATGGTCTTATCTATTGGCGATTTCGTTCCAATTCACATTCCAAGTAATATTCGGCATGCTAATTACATTGCCGGTTGCCAAATTGCATTATCTCTTATAGTTTCCGAGATATGGACTATCGATAATTTACACCTTAGGCTCTGCTTCTAACTTGGGCCCAAATTGTAAAATGGTCTTATCTATTGGCGATTTCGTTCCAATTCACATTCCAAGTAATATTCGGCATGCTAATTACATTGCCGGTTGCAAAATTGCATTATCTCTTATAGTTTCCGAGATATGGACTATCGATAATTTACACCTTAGGCTCTGCTTCTAACTTGGGCCCAAATTGTAAAATGGTCTTATCTATTGGCGATTTCGTTCCAATTCACATTCCAAGTAATATTCGGCATGCTAATTACATTGCCGGTTGCCAAATTGCATTATCTCTTATAGTTTCCGAGATATGGACTATCGATAATTTACACCTTAGGCTCTGCTTCTAACTTGGGCCCAAATTGTAAAATGGTCTTACCTATAGGCGATTTCGTTCCAATTCACATCCCAAGTAATATTCGGCATGCTAATTACATTGCCGGTTGCCAAATTGCATTATCTCTTATAGTTTCCGAGATATGGACTATCGATAATTTACACCTTAGGCTCTGCTTCTAACTTGGGCCCAAATTGTAAAATGGTCTTACCTATAGGCGATTTCGTTCCAATTCACATCCCAAGTAATATTCGGCATACTAATTACATTGCCGGTTGCCAAATTGCATTATCTCTTATAGTTTCCGAGATATGTACTATCGATAATTTACACCTTAGGCTCTGCTTCTAACTTGGGCCCAAATTGTAAAATGGTCTTATCTATTGGCGATTTCGTTCCAATTCACATTCCAAGTAATATTCGGCATGCTAATTACATTGCCGGTTGCCAAATTGCATTATCTCTTATAGTTTCCGAGATATGTACTATCGATAATTTACACCTTAAGCTCTGCTTCTAACTTGGGCCCAAATTGTAAAATGGTCTTATCTATTGGCGATTTAGTTGCATGGCGATTTCGTTCCAATTCACATTCCAAGTAATATTCGGCATGCTAATTACATTGCCGGTTGTCAAATTGCATTATCACTTATAGTTTCCGAGATATGGACTATCGATAATTTACACCTTAGGCTCTGCTTCTAACTTGGGCCCAAATTGTAAAATGGTCTTATCTATTGGCGATTTCGTTCCAATTCACATTCCAAGTAATATTCGGCATGCTAATTACATTGCCGGTTGTCAAATTGCATTATCACTTATAGTTTCCGAGATATGGACTATCAAAAATTTACACCTTAGGCTCTGCTTCTAACTTGGGCCCAAATTGTAAAACGGTCTTATCTATTGGCGATTTCGTTCCAATTCACATTCCAAGTAATATTCGGCATGCTAATTACATTGTCGGTTGCCAAATTGCATTATCTCTTATAGTTTCCGAGATATGGACTATCGATAATTTACACCTTAGGCTCTGCTTCTAACTTGGGCCCAAATTGTAATATGGTCTTATCTATTGGCGATTTCGTTCCAATTCACATTCCAAGTAATATTCGGCATGCTAATTACATTGCCGGTTGCCAAATTGCATTATCTCTTATAGTTTCCTAGATATGGACTATCGATAATTTACACCTTAGGCTCTGCTTCTAACTTGGGCCCAAATTGTAAAATGGTCTTATCTATTGGCGATTTCGTTCCAATTCACATTCCAAGTAATATTCGGCATGCTAATTACATTGCCGGTTGCCAAATTGCATTATCTCTTATAGTTTCCGAGATATGGACTATCGATAATTTACACCTTAGGCTCTGCTTCTAACTTGGGCCCAAATTGTAAAATGGTCTTATCTATTGGCGATTTCGTTCCAATTCACATTCCAAGTAATATTCGGCATGCTAATTACATTGCCGGTTGCCAAATTGCATTATCTCTTATAGTTTCCGAGATATGGACTATCGATAATTTACACCTTAGGCTCTGCTTCTAACTTGGGCCCAAATTGTAAAATGGTCTTATCTATTGGCGATTTCGTTCCAATTCACATTCCAAGTAATATTCGGCATGCTAATTACATTGCCGGTTGCCAAATTGCATTATCTCTTATAGTTTCCGAGATATGGACTATCGATAATTTACACCTTAGGCTCTGCTTCTAACTTGGGCCCAAATTGTAAAATGGTCTTATCTATTGGCGATTTCGTTCCAATTCACATTCCAAGTAATATTCGGCATGCTAATTACATTGCCGGTTGTCAAATTGCATTATCTCTTATAGTTTCCGAGATATGGACTATCGATAATTTACACCTTAGGCTCTGCTTCTAACTTGGGCCCAAATTGTAAAATGGTCTTATCTATTGGCGATTTCGTTCCAATTCACATTCCAAGTAATATTCGGCATGCTAATTACATTGCCGGTTGCCAAATTGCATTATCTCTTATAGTTTCCGAGATATGGACTATCGATAATTTACACCTTAGGCTCTGCTTCTAACTTGGGCCCAAATTGTAAAATGGTCTTATCTATTGGCGATTTCGTTCCAATTCACATTCCAAGTAATATTCGGCATGCTAATTACATTGCCGGTTGCAAAATTGCATTATCTCTTATAGTTTCCGAGATATGGACTATCGATAATTTACACCTTAGGCTCTGCTTCTAACTTGGGCCCAAATTGTAAAATGGTCTTATCTATTGGCGATTTCGTTCCAATTCACATTCCAAGTAATATTCGGCATGCTAATTACATTGCCGGTTGCCAAATTGCATTATCTCTTATAGTTTCCGAGATATGGACTATCGATAATTTACACCTTAGGCTCTGCTTCTAACTTGGGCCCAAATTGTAAAATGGTCTTACCTATAGGCGATTTCGTTCCAATTCACATCCCAAGTAATATTCGGCATGCTAATTACATTGCCGGTTGCCAAATTGCATTATCTCTTATAGTTTCCGAGATATGGACTATCGATAATTTACACCTTAGGCTCTGCTTCTAACTTGGGCCCAAATTGTAAAATGGTCTTACCTATAGGCGATTTCGTTCCAATTCACATCCCAAGTAATATTCGGCATACTAATTACATTGCCGGTTGCCAAATTGCATTATCTCTTATAGTTTCCGAGATATGTACTATCGATAATTTACACCTTAGGCTCTGCTTCTAACTTGGGCCCAAATTGTAAAATGGTCTTATCTATTGGCGATTTCGTTCCAATTCACATTCCAAGTAATATTCGGCATGCTAATTACATTGCCGGTTGCCAAATTGCATTATCTCTTATAGTTTCCGAGATATGTACTATCGATAATTTACACCTTAAGCTCTGCTTCTAACTTGGGCCCAAATTGTAAAATGGTCTTATCTATTGGCGATTTCGTTCCAATTCACATTCCAAGTAATATTCGGCATGCTAATTACATTGCCGGTTGTCAAATTGCATTATCACTTATAGTTTCCGAGATATGGACTATCGATAATTTACACCTTAGGCTCTGCTTCTAACTTGGGCCCAAATTGTAAAATGGTCTTATCTATTGGCGATTTCGTTCCAATTCACATTCCAAGTAATATTCGGCATGCTAATTACATTGCCGGTTGCCAAATTGCATTATCTCTTATAGTTTCCTAGATATGGACTATCGATAATTTACACCTTAGGCTCTGCTTCTAACTTGGGCCCAAATTATAAAATGGTCTTATCTATTGGCGATTTCGTTCCAATTCACATTCCAAGTAATATTCGGCATGCTAATTACATTGCCGGTTGCCAAATTGCATTATCTCTTATAGTTTCCGAGATATGGACTATCGATAATTTACACCTTAGGCTCTGCTTCTAACTTGGGCCCAAATTGTAAAATGGTCTTATCTATTGGCGATTTCGTTCCAATTCACATTCCAAGTAATATTCGGCATGCTAATTACATTGCCTTTTGCCAAATTGCATTATCTCTTATAGTTTCCGAGATATGGACTATCGATAATTTACACCTTAGGCTCTGCTTCTAACTTGGGCCCAAATTGTAAAATGGTCTTATCTATTGGCGATTTCGTTCCAATTCACATTCCAAGTAATATTCGGCATGCTAATTACATTGCCGGTTGCCAAATTGCATTATCTCTTATAGTTTCCGAGATATGGACTATCGATAATTTACACCTTAGGCTCTGCTTCTAACTTGGGCCCAAATTGTAAAATGGTCTTATCTATTGGCGATTTCGTTCCAATTCACATTCCAAGTAATATTCGGCATGCTAATTACATTGCCGGTTGCCAAATTGCATTATCTCTTATAGTTTCCGAGATATGGACTATCGATAATTTACACCTTAGGCTCTGCTTCTAACTTGGGCCCAAATTGTAAAATGGTCTTATCTATTGGCGATTTCGTTCCAATTCACATTCCAAGTAATATTCGGCATGCTAATTACATTGCCGGTTGCCAAATTGCATTATCTCTTATAGTTTCCGAGATATGGACTATCGATAATTTACACCTTAGGCTCTGCTTCTAACTTGGGCCCAAATTGTAAAATGGTCTTATCTATTGGCGATTTCGTTCCAATTCACATTCCAAGTAATATTCGGCATGCTAATTACATTGCCGGTTGCAAAATTGCATTATCTCTTATAGTTTCCGAGATATGGACTATCGATAATTTACACCTTAGGCTCTGCTTCTAACTTGGGCCCAAATTGTAAAATGGTCTTATCTATTGGCGATTTCGTTCCAATTCACATTCCAAGTAATATTCGGCATGCTAATTACATTGCCGGTTGCGAAATTGCATTATCTCTTATAGTTTCCGAGATATGGACTATCAATAATTTACACCTTAGGCTCTGCTTCTAACTTGGGCCCAAATTGTAAAATGGTCTTATCTATTGGCGATTTCGTTCCAATTCACATTCCAAGTAATATTCGGCATGCTAATTACATTGCCGGTTGCCAAATTGCATTATCTCTTATAGTTTCCGAGATATGGACTATCGATAATTTACACCTTAGGCTCTGCTTCTAACTTGGGCCCAAATTGTAAAATGGTCTTATCTATTGGCGATTTCGTTCCAATTCACATTCCAAGTAATATTCGGCATGCTAATTACATTGCCGGTTGCCAAATTGCATTATCTCTTATAGTTTCCGAGATATGGACTATCGATAATTTACACCTTAGGCTCTGCTTCTAACTTGGGCCCAAATTGTAAAATGGTCTTATCTATTGGCGATTTCGTTCCAATTCACATTCCAAGTAATATTCGGCATGCTAATTACATTGCCGGTTGCCAAATTGCATTATCTCTTATAGTTTCCGAGATATGGACTATCGATAATTTACACCTTAGGCTCTGCTTCTAACTTGGGCCCAAATTGTAAAATGGTCTTATCTATTGGCGATTTCGTTCCAATTAACATTCCAAGTAATATTCGGCATGCTAATTACAATGCCGGTTGTCAAATTGCATTATCTCTTATAGTTTCCGAGATATGGACTATCGATAATTTACACCTTAGGCTCTGCTTCTAACTTGGGCCCAAATTGTAAAATGGTCTTATCTATTGGCGATTTCGTTCCAATTCACATTCCAAGTAATATTCGGCATGCTAAGTACATTGCCGGTTGCCAAATTGCATTATCTCTTATAGTTTCCGAGATATGGACTATCGATAATTTACACCTTAGGCTCTGCTTCTAACTTGGGCCCAAATTGTAACATGGTCTTATCTATTGGCGATTTCGTTCCAATTCACATTCCAAGTAATATTCGGCATGCTAATTACATTGCCGGTTGCCAAATTGCATTATCTCTTATAGTTTCCGAGATATGGACTATCGATAATTTACACCTTAGGCTCTGCTTCTAACTTGGGCCCAAATTGTAAAATGGTCTTATCTATTGGCGATTTCGTTCCAATTCACATTCCAAGTAATATTCGGCATGCTAATTACATTGCCGGTTGCCAAATTGCATTATCTCTTATAGTTTCCGAGATATGGACTATCGATAATTTACACCTTAGGATCTGCTTCTTACTTGGGCCCAAATTGTAAAATGGTCTTATCTATTGGCGATTTCGTTCCAATTCACATTCCAAGTAATATTCGGCATGCTAATTACATTGCCGGTTGCCAAATTGCATTACCTCTTATAGTTTCCGAGATATGGACTATCGATAATTTACACCTTAGGCTCTGCTTCTAACTTGGGCCCAAATTGTAAAATGGTCTTATCTATTGGCGATTTCGTTCCAATTCACATTCCAAGTAATATTCGGCATGCTAATTACATTGCCGGTTGCCAAATTGCATTATCTCTTATAGTTTCCGAGATATGGACTATCGATAATTTACACCTTAGGCTCTGCTTCTAACTTGGGCCCAAATTGTAAAATGGTCTTCTCTGTTGGCGATTTCGTTCCAATTCACATTCCAAGTAATATTCGGCATGCTAATTACATTGCCGGTTGCCAAATTGCATTATCTCTTATAGTTTCCGAGATATGGACTATCAATAATTTACACCTTAGGCTCTGCTTCTAACTTGGGCCCAAATTGTAAAATGGTCTTATCTATTGGCGATTTCGTTCCAATTCACATTCCAAGTAATATTCGGCATGCTAATTACATTGCCGGTTGCCAAATTGAATTATCTCTTATAGTTTCCGAGATATGGACTATCGATAATTTACATCTTAGGCTCTGCTTCTAACTTGGGCCCAAATTGTAAAATGGTCTTACCTATTGGCGATTTCGTTCCAATTCACATTCCAAGTAATATTCGGCATGCTAATTACATTGCCGGTTGCCAAATTGCATTATCTCTTATAGTTTCCGAGATATGGACTATCGATAATTTACACCTTAGGCTCTGCTTCTAACTTGGGCCCAAATTGTAAAATGGTCTTATCTATTGGCGATTTCGTTCCAATTCACATTCCAAGTAATATTCGGCATGCTAATTACATTGCCGGTTGCCAAATTGCATTATCTCTTATAGTTTCCGAGATATGGACTATCGATAATTTACACCTTAGGCTCTGCTTATAACTTGGGCCCAAATTGTAAAATGGTCTTATCTATTGGCGATTTCGTTCCAATTAACATTCCAAGTAATATTCGGCATGCTAATTACATTGCCGGTTGTCAAATTGCATTATCTCTTATAGTTTCCGAGATATGGACTATCGATAATTTACACCTTAGGCTCTGCTTCTAACTTGGGCCCAAATTGTAAAATGGTCTTATCTATTGGCGATTTCGTTCCAATTCACATTCCAAGTAATATTCTGCATGCTAATTACATTGCCGGTTGCCAAATTGCATTATCTCTTATAGTTTCCGAGATATGGACTATCGATAATTTACACCTTAGGCTCTGCTTCTAACTTGGGCCCAAATTGTAAAATGGTCTTATCTATTGGCGATTTCGTTCCAATTCACTTTCCAAGTAATATTCGGCATGCTAATTACATTGCCGGTTGCCAAATTGCATTATCTCTTATAGTTTCCGAGATATGGACTATCGATAATTTACACCTTAGGCTCTGCTTCTAACTTGGGCCCAAATTGTAAAATGGTCTTATCTATTGGCGATTTCGTTCCAATTCACATTCCAAGTAATATTCGGCATGCTAATTACATTGCCGGTTGCCAAATTGCATTATCTCTTATAGTTTCCGAGATATGGACTATCGATAATTTACACCTTAGGATCTGCTTCTTACTTGGGCCCAAATTGTAAAATGGTCTTATCTATTGGCGATTTCGTTCCAATTCACATTCCAAGTAATATTCGGCATGCTAATTACATTGCCGGTTGCCAAATTGCATTACCTCTTATAGTTTCCGAGATATGGACTATCGATAATTTACACCTTAGGCTCTGCTTCTAACTTGGGCCCAAATTGTAAAATGGTCTTATCTATTGGCGATTTCGTTCCAATTCACATTCCAAGTAATATTCGGCATGCTAATTACATTGCCGGTTGCCAAATTGCATTATCTCTTATAGTTTCCGAGATATGGACTATCGATAATTTACACCTTAGGCTCTGCTTCTAACTTGGGCCCAAATTGTAAAATGGTCTTATCTATTGGCGATTTCGTTCCAATTCACATTCCAAGTAATATTCGGCATGCTAATTACATTGCCGGTTGCCAAATTGCATTATCTCTTATAGTTTCCGAGATATGGACTATCGATAATTTACACCTTAGGCTCTGCTTCTAACTTGGGCCCAAATTGTAAAATGGTCTTCTCTGTTGGCGATTTCGTTCCAATTCACATTCCAAGTAATATTCGGCATGCTAATTACATTGCCGGTTGCCAAATTGCATTATCTCTTATAGTTTCCGAGATATGGACTATCAATAATTTACACCTTAGGCTCTGCTTCTAACTTGGGCCCAAATTGTAAAATGGTCTTATCTATTGGCGATTTCGTTCCAATTCACATTCCAAGTAATATTCGGCATGCTAATTACATTGCCGGTTGCCAAATTGAATTATCTCTTATAGTTTCCGAGATATGGACTATCGATAATTTACATCTTAGGCTCTGCTTCTAACTTGGGAACAAATTGTAAAATGGTCTTACCTATTGGCGATTTCGTTCCAATTCACATTCCAAGTAATATTCGGCATGCTAATTACATTGCCGGTTGCCAAATTGCATTATCTCTTATAGTTTCCGAGATATGGACTATCGATTATTTACACCTTAGGCTCTGCTTCTAACTTGGGCCCAAATTGTAAAATGGTCTTACCTATAGGCGATTTCGTTCCAATTCACATCCCAAGTAATATTCGGCATGCTAATTACATTGCCGGTTGCCAAATTGCATTATCTCTTATAGTTTCCGAGATATGGACTATCGATCATTTACACCTTAGGCTCTGCTTCTAACTTGGGCCCAAATTGTAAAATGGTCTTATCTATTGGCGATTTCGTTCCAATTCACATTCCAATTAATATTCGGCATGCTAATTACATTGCCGGTTGCCAAATTGCATTATCTCTTATAGTTTCCGAGATATGTACTATCGATAATTTACACCTTAGGCTCTGCTTCTAACTTGGGCCCAAATTGTAAAATGGTCTTATCTATTGGCGATTTCGTTCCAATTCACATTCCAAGTAATATTCGGCATGCTAATTACATTGCCGGTTGTCAAATTGCATTATCACTTATAGTTTCCGAGATATGGACTATCGATAATTTACACCTTAGGCTCTGCTTCTAACTTGGGCCCAAATTGTAAAATGGTCTTATCTATTGGCGATTTCGTTCCAATTCACATTCCAAGTAATATTCGGCATGCTAATTACATTGCCGGTTGCCAAATTGCATTATCTCTTATAGTTTCCGAGATATGGACTATCGATAATTTACACCTTAGGCTCTGCTTCTAACTTGGGCCCAAATTGTAAAATGGTCTTATCTATTGGCGATTTCGTTCCAATTCACATTCCAAGTAATATTCGGCATGCTAATTACATTGCCGGTTGCCAAATTGCATTATCTCTTATAGTTTCCGAGATATGTACTATCGATAATTTACACCTTAGGCTCTGCTTCTAACTTGGGCCCAAATTGTAAAATGGTCTTATCTATTGGCGATTTCGTTCCAATTCACATTCCAAGTAATATTCGGCATGCTAATTACATTGCCGGTTGTCAAATTGCATTATCACTTATAGTTTCCGAGATATGGACTATCAAAAATTTACACCTTAGGCTCTGCTTCTAACTTGGGCCCAAATTGTAAAACGGTCTTATCTATTGGCGATTTCGTTCCAATTCACATTCCAAGTAATATTCGGCATGCTAATTACATTGTCGGTTGCCAAATTGCATTATCTCTTATAGTTTCCGAGATATGGACTATCGATAATTTACACCTTAGGCTCTGCTTCTAACTTGGGCCCAAATTGTAATATGGTCTTATCTATTGGCGATTTCGTTCCAATTCACATTCCAAGTAATATTCGGCATGCTAATTACATTGCCGGTTGCCAAATTGCATTATCTCTTATAGTTTCCTAGATATGGACTATCGATAATTTACACCTTAGGCTCTGCTTCTAACTTGGGCCCAAATTGTAAAATGGTCTTATCTATTGGCGATTTCGTTCCAATTCACATTCCAAGTAATATTCGGCATGCTAATTACATTGCCGGTTGCCAAATTGCATTATCTCTTATAGTTTCCGAGATATGGACTATCGATAATTTACACCTTAGGCTCTGCTTCTAACTTGGGCCCAAATTGTAAAATGGTCTTATCTATTGGCGATTTCGTTCCAATTCACATTCCAAGTAATATTCGGCATGCTAATTACATTGCCGGTTGCCAAATTGCATTATCTCTTATAGTTTCCGAGATATGGACTATCGATAATTTACACCTTAGGCTCTGCTTCTAACTTGGGCCCAAATTGTAAAATGGTCTTATCTATTGGCGATTTCGTTCCAATTCACATTCCAAGTAATATTCGGCATGCTAATTACATTGCCGGTTGCCAAATTGCATTATCTCTTATAGTTTCCGAGATATGGACTATCGATAATTTACACCTTAGGCTCTGCTTCTAACTTGGGCCCAAATTGTAAAATGGTCTTATCTATTGGCGATTTCGTTCCAATTCACATTCCAAGTAATATTCGGCATGCTAATTACATTGCCGGTTGTCAAATTGCATTATCTCTTATAGTTTCCGAGATATGGACTATCGATAATTTACACCTTAGGCTCTGCTTCTAACTTGGGCCCAAATTGTAAAATGGTCTTATCTATTGGCGATTTCGTTCCAATTCACATTCCAAGTAATATTCGGCATGCTAATTACATTGCCGGTTGCCAAATTGCATTATCTCTTATAGTTTCCGAGATATGGACTATCGATAATTTACACCTTAGGCTCTGCTTCTAACTTGGGCCCAAATTGTAAAATGGTCTTATCTATTGGCGATTTCGTTCCAATTCACATTCCAAGTAATATTCGGCATGCTAATTACATTGCCGGTTGCAAAATTGCATTATCTCTTATAGTTTCCGAGATATGGACTATCGATAATTTACACCTTAGGCTCTGCTTCTAACTTGGGCCCAAATTGTAAAATGGTCTTATCTATTGGCGATTTCGTTCCAATTCACATTCCAAGTAATATTCGGCATGCTAATTACATTGCCGGTTGCCAAATTGCATTATCTCTTATAGTTTCCGAGATATGGACTATCGATAATTTACACCTTAGGCTCTGCTTCTAACTTGGGCCCAAATTGTAAAATGGTCTTACCTATAGGCGATTTCGTTCCAATTCACATCCCAAGTAATATTCGGCATGCTAATTACATTGCCGGTTGCCAAATTGCATTATCTCTTATAGTTTCCGAGATATGGACTATCGATAATTTACACCTTAGGCTCTGCTTCTAACTTGGGCCCAAATTGTAAAATGGTCTTACCTATAGGCGATTTCGTTCCAATTCACATCCCAAGTAATATTCGGCATGCTAATTACATTGCCGGTTGCCAAATTGCATTATCTCTTATAGTTTCCGAGATATGTACTATCGATAATTTACACCTTAGGCTCTGCTTCTAACTTGGGCCCAAATTGTAAAATGGTCTTATCTATTGGCGATTTCGTTCCAATTCACATTCCAAGTAATATTCGGCATGCTAATTACATTGCCGGTTGCCAAATTGCATTATCTCTTATAGTTTCCGAGATATGTACTATCGATAATTTACACCTTAAGCTCTGCTTCTAACTTGGGCCCAAATTGTAAAATGGTCTTATCTATTGGCGATTTCGTTCCAATTCACATTCCAAGTAATATTCGGCATGCTAATTACATTGCCGGTTGTCAAATTGCATTATCACTTATAGTTTCCGAGATATGGACTATCGATAATTTACACCTTAGGCTCTGCTTCTAACTTGGGCCCAAATTGTAAAATGGTCTTATCTATTGGCGATTTCGTTCCAATTCACATTCCAAGTAATATTCGGCATGCTAATTACATTGCCGGTTGCCAAATTGCATTATCTCTTATAGTTTCCGAGATATGGACTATCGATAATTTACACCTTAGGCTCTGCTTCTAACTTGGGCCCAAATTGTAAAATGGTCTTATCTATTGGCGATTTCGTTCCAATTCACATTCCAAGTAATATTCGGCATGCTAATTACATTGCCTTTTGCCAAATTGCATTATCTCTTATAGTTTCCGAGATATGGACTATCGATAATTTACACCTTAGGCTCTGCTTCTAACTTGGGCCCAAATTGTAAAATGGTCTTATCTATTGGCGATTTCGTTCCAATTCACATTCCAAGTAATATTCGGCATGCTAATTACATTGCCGGTTGCCAAATTGCATTATCTCTTATAGTTTCCGAGATATGGACTATCGATAATTTACACCTTAGGCTCTGCTTCTAACTTGGGCCCAAATTGTAAAATGGTCTTATCTATTGGCGATTTCGTTCCAATTCACATTCCAAGTAATATTCGGCATGCTAATTACATTGCCGGTTGCCAAATTGCATTATCTCTTATAGTTTCCGAGATATGGACTATCGATAATTTACACCTTAGGCTCTGCTTCTAACTTGGGCCCAAATTGTAAAATGGTCTTATCTATTGGCGATTTCGTTCCAATTCACATTCCAAGTAATATTCGGCATGCTAATTACATTGCCGGTTGCCAAATTGCATTATCTCTTATAGTTTCCGAGATATGGACTATCGATAATTTACACCTTAGGCTCTGCTTCTAACTTGGGCCCAAATTGTAAAATGGTCTTATCTATTGGCGATTTCGTTCCAATTCACATTCCAAGTAATATTCGGCATGCTAATTACATTGCCGGTTGCAAAATTGCATTATCTCTTATAGTTTCCGAGATATGGACTATCGATAATTTACACCTTAGGCTCTGCTTCTAACTTGGGCCCAAATTGTAAAATGGTCTTATCTATTGGCGATTTCGTTCCAATTCACATTCCAAGTAATATTCGGCATGCTAATTACATTGCCGGTTGCGAAATTGCATTATCTCTTATAGTTTCCGAGATATGGACTATCAATAATTTACACCTTAGGCTCTGCTTCTAACTTGGGCCCAAATTGTAAAATGGTCTTATCTATTGGCGATTTCGTTCCAATTCACATTCCAAGTAATATTCGGCATGCTAATTACATTGCCGGTTGCCAAATTGCATTATCTCTTATAGTTTCCGAGATATGGACTATCGATAATTTACACCTTAGGCTCTGCTTCTAACTTGGGCCCAAATTGTAAAATGGTCTTATCTATTGGCGATTTCGTTCCAATTCACATTCCAAGTAATATTCGGCATGCTAATTACATTGCCGGTTGCCAAATTGCATTATCTCTTATAGTTTCCGAGATATGGACTATCGATAATTTACACCTTAGGCTCTGCTTCTAACTTGGGCCCAAATTGTAAAATGGTCTTATCTATTGGCGATTTCGTTCCAATTCACATTCCAAGTAATATTCGGCATGCTAATTACATTGCCGGTTGCGAAATTGCATTATCTCTTATAGTTTCCGAGATATGGACTATCAATAATTTACACCTTAGGCTCTGCTTCTAACTTGGGCCCAAATTGTAAAATGGTCTTATCTATTGGCGATTTCGTTCCAATTCACATTCCAAGTAATATTCGGCATGCTAATTACATTGCCGGTTGCGAAATTGCATTATCTCTTATAGTTTCCGAGATATGGACTATCAATAATTTACACCTTAGGCTCTGCTTCTAACTTGTGCCCAAATTGTAAAATGGTCTTATCTATTGGCGATTTCGTTCCAATTCACATTCCAAGTAATATTCGGCATGCTAATTACATTGCCGGTTGCCAAATTGCATTATCTCTTATAGTTTCCGAGATATGGACTATCGATAATTTACATCTTAGGCTCTGCTTCTAACTTGGGCCCAAATTGTAAAATGGTCTTATCTATTGGCGATTTCGTTCCAATTCACATTCCAAATAATATTCGGCATGCTAATTACATTGCCGGTTGCCAAATTGCATTATCTCTTATAGTTTCCGAGATATGGACTATCGATAATTTACACCTTAGGCTCTGCTTCTAACTTGGGCCCAAATTGTAAAATGGTCTTATCTATTGGCGATTTCGTTCCAATTCACATTCCAAGTAATATTCGGCATGCTAATTACATTGCCGGTTGCCAAATTGCAATATCTCTTATAGTTTCCGAGATATGGACTATCGATAATTTACACCTTAGGCTCTGCTTCTAACTTGGGCCCAAATTGTAAAATGGTCTTATCTATTGGCGATTTCGTTCCAATTCACATTCCAAGTAATATTCGGCATGCTAATTACATTGCCGGTTGCCAAATTGCATTATCTCTTATAGTTTCCGAGATATGGACTATCGATAATATACACCTTAGGCTCTGCTTCTAACTTGGGCCCAAATTGTAAAATGGTCTTATCTATTGGCGATTTCGTTCCAATTCACATTCCAAGTAATATTCGGCATGCTAATTACATTGCCTATTGCCAAATTGCATTATCTCTTATAGTTTCCGAGATATGGACTATCGATAATTTACACCTTAGGCTCTGCTTCTAACTTGGGCCCAAATTGTAAAATGGTCTTATCTATTGGCGATTTCGTTCCAATTCACATTCCAAGTAATATTCGGCATACTAATTACATTGCCGGTTGCCAAATTGCATTATCTCTTATAGTTTCCGAGATATGGACTATCGATAATTTACACCTTATGCTCTGCTTCTAACTTGGGCCCAAATTGTAAAATGGTCTTATCTATTGGCGATTTCGTTCCAATTCACATTCCAAGTAATATTCGGCATGCTAATTACATTG
>NW_027473097.1:0-68242 GCF_030347505.1 Rhynchophorus ferrugineus
CAATAGATAAGACCATTTTACAATTTGGGCCCAAGTTAGAAGCAGAGCCTAAGGTGTAAATTATCGATAGTCCATATCTCGGAAACTATAAGAGATAATGCAATTTGGCAACCGGAAATGTAATTAGCATGCCGAATATTACTTGTAATGTGAATTGGAACGAAATCGGCAATAGATAAGACCATTTTACAATTTGGGCCCAAGTTAGAAGCAGAGCCTAAGGTGTAAATTAACGATAGTCCATATCTCGGAAACTATAAGAGATAATGCAATTTGGCAACCGGCAATGTAATTAGCATGCCGAATATTACTTGGAATGTGAATTGGGACGAAATCGCCAATAGATAAGACCATTTTACAATTTGGGCCCAAGTTAGAAGCAGAGCCTAAGATGTAAATTATCGATAGTCCATATCTCGGAAACTATAAGAGATAATGCAATTTGGCAACTGGCAATGTAATTAGCATGCCGAATATTACTTGGAATGTGAATTGGAACGAAATCGCCAATAGGTAAGACCATTTTACAATTTGGGCTCAAATTAGAAGCAGAGCCTAAGGTCTAAATTATCGATAGTCCATATCTCGGAAACTATAAGAGATAATGCAATTTGGCAACCGCAATGTAATTAGCATGCCGAATATTACTTGGAATGTGAATTGGAACGAAATCGCCAATAGATAAGACGATTTTACAATTTGGGCCCAAGTTAGAAGCAGAGCCTAAGGTGTAAATTAACGATAGTCCATATCTCGGAAACTATAAGAGATAATGCAATTTGGCAACTGGCAATGTAATTAGCATGCCGAATATTACTTGGAATGTGAATTGGAACGAAATCGCCAATAGGTAAGACCATTTTACAATTTGGGCTCAAATTAGAAGCAGAGCCTAAGGTGTAAATTATCGATAGTCCATATCTCGGAAACTATAAGAGATAATGCAATTTGGCAACCGGCAATGTAATTAGCATGCCGAATATTACTTGGAATGTGAATTGGAACGAAATCGCCAATAGATAAGACGATTTTACAATTTGGGCCCAAGTTAGAAGCAGAGCTAAGGTGTAAATTATCGATAGTCCATATCTCGGAAACTATAACAGATAATGCAATTTGGCAACCGGCAATGTAATTAGCATGCCGAATATTACTTGGAATGTGAATTGGAACGAAATCGCCAATAGGTAAGACCATTTTACAATTTGGGCCCAAGTTAGAAGCAGAGCCTAAGGTGTAAATTATCGATAGTCCATATGTCGGGAAACTATAGGAGATAATTCAATTTGGCAACCGGCAATGTAATTAGCATGCCGAATATTACTTGGAATGTGAATTAGAACGAAATCGCCAATAGATAAGACCATTTTACAATTTGGGCCCAAGTTAGAAGCAGAGCCTAAGGTGTAAATTATCGATAGTCCATATCTCGGAAACTATAAGAGATAATGCAATTTGGCAACCGGCAATGTAATTAGCATGCCGAATATTACTTGGAATGTGAATTGGAACGAAATCGCCAATAGATAAGACCATTTTACAATTTGGGCCCAAGTTAGAAGCAGAGCCTAAGGTGTAAATTATCGATAGTCCCATATCTCTGAAACTATAAGAGATAATGCAATTTGGCAACCGGCAATGTAATCAGCATGCCGAGTATTACTTGGAATGTGAATTGGAACGAAATCGCCAATAGATAAGGCCATTTTACAATTTGGGCCCAAGTTAGAAGCAGAGCCTAAGGTGTAAATTATCGATAGTCCATATCTCGGAAACTATAAGAGATAATGCAATTTGGAAACCGGCAATGTAATTAGCATGCCGAATATTACTTGGAATGTGAATTGGAACGAAATCGCCAATAGATAAGACCATTTTACAATTTGGGCCCAAGTTAGAAGCAGAGCCTAAGGTGTAAATTATCGATAGTCCATATCTCGGAAACTATAAGAGATAATGCAATTTGGCAACCGGAAATGTAATTAGCATGCCGAATATTACTTGTAATGTGAATTGGAACGAAATCGGCAATAGATAAGACCATTTTACAATTTGGGCCCAAGTTAGAAGCAGAGCCTAAGGTGTAAATTAACGATAGTCCATATCTCGGAAACTATAAGAGATAATGCAATTTGGCAACCGGCAATGTAATTAGCATGCCGAATATTACTTGGAATGTGAATTGGGACGAAATCGCCAATAGATAAGACCATTTTACAATTTGGGCCCAAGTTAGAAGCAGAGCCTAAGATGTAAATTATCGATAGTCCATATCTCGGAAACTATAAGAGATAATGCAATTTGGCAACTGGCAATGTAATTAGCATGCCGAATATTACTTGGAATGTGAATTGGAACGAAATCGCCAATAGGTAAGACCATTTTACAATTTGGGCTCAAATTAGAAGCAGAGCCTAAGGTGTAAATTATCGATAGTCCATATCTCGGAAACTATAAGAGATAATGCAATTTGGCAACCGGCAATGTAATTAGCATGCCGAATATTACTTGGAATGTGAATTGGAACGAAATCGCCAATAGATAAGACGATTTTACAATTTGGGCCCAAGTTAGAAGCAGAGCCTAAGGTGTAAATTATCGATAGTCCATATCTCGGAAACTATAAGAGATAATGCAATTTGGCAACCGGCAATGTAATTAGCATGCGAATATTACTTGGAATGTGAATTGGAACGAAATCGCCAATAGATAAGACCATTTTACAATTTGGGCCCAAGTTAGAAGCAGAGCCTAAGGTGTAAATTATCGATAGTCCATATCTCGGAAACTATAGGAGATAATTCAATTTGGCAACCGGCAATGTAATTAGCATGCCGAATATTACTTGGAATGTGAATTAGAACGAAATCGCCAATAGATAAGACCATTTTACAATTTGGGCCCAAGTTAGAAGCAGAGCCTAAGGTGTAAATTATCGATAGTCCATATCTCGGAAACTATAAGAGATAATGCAATTTGGCAACCGGCAATGTAATTAGCATGCCGAATATTACTTGGAATGTGAATTGGAACGAAATCGCCAATAGATAAGACCATTTTACAATTTGGGCCCAAGTTAGAAGCAGAGCCTAAGGTGTAAATTATCGATAGTCCATATCTCTGAAACTATAAGAGATAATGCAATTTGGCAACCGGCAATGTAATCAGCATGCCGAGTATTACTTGGAATGTGAATTGGAACGAAATCGCCAATAGATAAGGCCATTTTACAATTTGGGCCCAAGTTAGAAGCAGAGCCTAAGGTGTAAATTATCGATAGTCCATATCTCGGAAACTATAAGAGATAATGCAATTTGGAAACCGGCAATGTAATTAGCATGCCGAATATTACTTGGAATGTGAATTGGAACGAAATCGCCAATAGATAAGACCATTTTACAATTTGGGCCCAAGTTAGAAGCAGAGCCTAAGGTGCAAATTATCGATAGTCCATATCTCGGAAACTACAAGAGATAATGCAATTTGGCAACCGGCAATGTAATTAGCATGCCGAATATTACTTGGAATGTGAATTGGAACGAAATCGCCAATAGATAAGACCATTTTACAATTTGGGCCCAAGTTAGAAGCAGAGCCTAAGATGTAAATTATCGATAGTCCATATCTCGGAAACTATAAGAGATAATGCAATTTGGCAACCGGCAATGTAATCAGCATGCCGAATATTACTTGGAATGTGAATTGGAACGAAATCGCCAATAGATAAGTCCATTTTACAATTTGGGCCCAAGTTAGAAGCAGAGCCAAAGGTGTAAATTATCGATAGTCCATATCTCGGAAACTATAAGAGATAATGCAATTTGGGAACCGGCAATGTAATTAGCATGCCGAATATTACTTGGAATGTGAATTGGAACGAAATCGCCAATAGATAAGACCATTTTACAATTTGGGCCCAAGTTAGAAGCAGAGCCTAAGGTGTAAATTATCGATAGTCCATATCTCGGAAACTATAAGAGATAATGCAACTTGGCAACCGGCAATGTAATTAGCATGCCGAATATTACTTGGAATGTGAATTGGAACGAAATCGCCAATAGGTAAGACCATTTTACAATTTGGGCCCAAGTTAGAAGCAGAGCCTAAGGTGTAAATTATCGATAGTCCATATCTCGGAAACTATAAGAGATAATGCAATTTGGCAACCGGCAATGTAATTAGCATGCCGAATATTACTTGGAAAGTGAATTGGAACGAAATCGCCAATAGATAAGACCATTTTACAATTTGGGCCCAAGTTAGAAGCAGAGCTTAAGGTGTAAATTATCGATAGTCCATATCTCGGAAACTATAAGAGATAATGCCAATTTGGCAACCGGCAATGTAATTAGCATGCCGAATACTACTTGGATTGTGAATTGGAACGAAATCGCCAATAGATAAGACCATTTTACACTTTGGGCCCAAGTTAGAAGCAGAGCCTAAGGTTAAAAATAATCGATAGTCCATATCTCGGAAACTATAAGAGATAATGCAATTTGGGAACCGGCAATGTAATTAGCATGCCGAATATTACTTGGAATGTGAATTGGAACGAAATCGCCAATAGATAAGACCATTTTACAATTTGGGCCCAAGTTAGAAGCAGAGCCTAAGGTGTAAATTATCGATAGTCCATATCTCGGAAACTATAAGAGATAATGCAACTTGGCAACCGGCAATGTAATTAGCATGCCGAATATTACTTGGAATGTGAATTGGAACGAAATCGCCAATAGGTAAGACCATTTTACAATTTGGGCCCAAGTTAGAAGCAGAGCCTAAGGTGTAAATTATCGATAGTCCATATCTCGGAAACTATAAGAGATAATGCAATTTGGCAACCGGCAATGTAATTAGCATGCCGAATATTACTTGGAAAGTGAATTGGAACGAAATCGCCAATAGATAAGACCATTTTACAATTTGGGCCCAAGTTAGAAGCAGAGCTTAAGGTGTAAATTATCGATAGTCCATATCTCGGAAACTATAAGAGATAATGCAATTTGGCAACCGGCAATGTTATTAGCATGCCGAATATTACTTGGAATGTGAATTGGAACGAAATCGCCAATAGATAAGACCATTTTACAATTTGGGCCCAAGTTAGAAGCAGAGCCTAAGGTGTAAATTATCGATAGTCCATATCTCGGAAACTATAAGAGATAATGCAATTTGGCAACTGGCAATGTAATTAGCATGCCGAATATTACTTGGAATGTGAATTGGAACGAAATCGCCAATAGATAAGACCATTTTACAATTTGGGCCCAAGTTAGAAGCAGAGCCTAAGGTGTAAATTATCGATAGTCCATATCTCGGAAACTATAAGAGATAATGCAATTTGGCAACCGGAAATGTAATTAGCATGCCGAATATTACTTGTAATGTGAATTGGAACGAAATCGGCAATAGATAAGACCATTTTACAATTTGGGCCCAAGTTAGAAGCAGAGCCTAAGGTGTAAATTAACGATAGTCCATATCTCGGAAACTATAAGAGATAATGCAATTTGGCAACCGGCAATGTAATTAGCATGCCGAATATTACTTGGAATGTGAATTGGGACGAAATCGCCAATAGATAAGACCATTTTACAATTTGGGCCCAAGTTAGAAGCAGAGCCTAAGATGTAAATTATCGATAGTCCATATCTCGGAAACTATAAGAGATAATGCAATTTGGCAACTGGCAATGTAATTAGCATGCCGAATATTACTTGGAATGTGAATTGGAACGAAATCGCCAATAGGTAAGACCATTTTACAATTTGGGCTCAAATTAGAAGCAGAGCCTAAGGTGTAAATTATCGATAGTCCATATCTCGGAAACTATAAGAGATAATGCAATTTGGCAACCGGCAATGTAATTAGCATGCCGAATATTACTTGGAATGTGAATTGGAACGAAATCGCCAATAGATAAGACGATTTTACAATTTGGGCCCAAGTTAGAAGCAGAGCCTAAGGTGTAAATTATCGATAGTCCATATCTCGGAAACTATAAGAGATAATGCAATTTGGCAACCGGCAATGTAATTAGCATGCCGAATATTACTTGGAATGTGAATTGGAACGAAATCGCCAATAGATAAGACCATTTTACAATTTGGGCCCAAGTTAGAAGCAGAGCCTAAGGTGTAAATTATCGATAGTCCATATCTCGGAAACCATAGGAGATAATTCAATTTGGCAACCGGCAATGTAATTAGCATGCCCGAATATTACTTGGAATGTGAATTAGAACAAAATCGCCAATAGATAAGACCATTTTACAATTTGGGCCCAAGTTAGAAGCAGAGCCTAAGGTGTAAATTATCGATAGTCCATATCTCGGAAACTATAAGAGATAATGCAATTTGGCAACCGGCAATGTAATTAGCATGCCGAATATTACTTGGAATGTGAATTGGAACGAAATCGCCAATAGATAAGACCATTTTACAATTTGGGCCCAAGTTAGAAGCAGAGCCTAAGGTGTAAATTATCGATAGTCCATATCTCTGAAACTATAAGAGATAATGCAATTTGGCAACCGGCAATGTAATCAGCATGCCGAGTATTACTTGGAATGTGAATTGGAACGAAATCGCCAATAGATAAGGCCATTTTACAATTTGGGCCCAAGTTAGAAGCAGAGCCTAAGGTGTAAATTATCGATAGTCCATATCTCGGAAACTATAAGAGATAATGCAATTTGGAAACCGGCAATGTAATTAGCATGCCGAATATTACTTGGAATGTGAATTGGAACGAAATCGCCAATAGATAAGACCATTTTACAATTTGGGCCCAAGTTAGAAGCAGAGCCTAAGGTGTAAATTATCGATAGTCCATATCTCGGAAACTATAAGAGATAATGCAATTTGGCAACCGGAAATGTAATTAGCATGCCGAATATTACTTGTAATGTGAATTGGAACGAAATCGGCAATAGATAAGACCATTTTACAATTTGGGCCCAAGTTAGAAGCAGAGCCTAAGGTGTAAATTAACGATAGTCCATATCTCGGAAACTATAAGAGATAATGCAATTTGGCAACCGGCAATGTAATTAGCATGCCGAATATTACTTGGAATGTGAATTGGGACGAAATCGCCAATAGATAAGACCATTTTACAATTTGGGCCCAAGTTAGAAGCAGAGCCTAAGATGTAAATTATCGATAGTCCATATCTCGGAAACTATAAGAGATAATGCAATTTGGCAACTGGCAATGTAATTAGCATGCCGAATATTACTTGGAATGTGAATTGGAACGAAATCGCCAATAGGTAAGACCATTTTACAATTTGGGCTCAAATTAGAAGCAGAGCCTAAGGTGAAAATTATCGATAGTCCATATCTCGGAAACTATAAGAGATAATGCAATTTGGCAACCGGCAATGTAATTAGCATGCCGAATATTACTTGGAATGTGAATTGGAATGAAATCGCCAATAGATAAGACGATTTTACAATTTGGGCCCAAGTTAGAAGCAGAGCCTAAGGTGTAAATTATCGATAGTCCATATCTCGGAAACTATAAGAGATAATGCAATTTGGCAACCGGCAATGTAATTAGCATGCCGAATATTACTTGGAATGTGAATTGGAACGAAATCGCCAATAGATAAGACCATTTTACAATTTGGGCCCAAGTTAGAAGCAGAGCCTAAGGTGTAAATTATCGATAGTCCATATCTCGGAAACTATAGGAGATAATTCAATTTGGCAACCGGCAATGTAATTAGCATGCCGAATATTACTTGGAATGTGAATTAGAACGAAATCGCCAATAGATAAGACCATTTTACAATTTGGGCCCAAGTTAGAAGCAGAGCCTAAGGTGTAAATTATCGATAGTCCATATCTCGGAAACTATAAGAGATAATGCAATTTGGCAACCGGCAATGTAATTAGCATGCCGAATATTACTTGGAATGTGAATTGGAACGAAATCGCCAATAGATAAGACCATTTTACAATTTGGGCCCAAGTTAGAAGCAGAGCCTAAGGTGTAAATTATCGATAGTCCATATCTCTGAAACTATAAGAGATAATGCAATTTGGCAACCGGCAATGTAATCAGCATGCCGAGTATTACTTGGAATTTGAATTGGAACGAAATCGCCAATAGATAAGGCCATTTTACAATTTGGGCCCAAGTTAGAAGCAGAGCCTAAGGTGTAAATTATCGATAGTCCATATCTCGGAAACTATAAGAGATAATGTAATTTGGAAACCGGCAATGTAATTAGCATGCCGAATATTACTTGGAATGTGAATTGGAACGAAATCGCCAATAGATAAGACCATTTTACAATTTGGGCCCAAGTTAGAAGCAGAGCCTAAGGTGTAAATTATCGATAGTCCATATTTCGGAAACTATAAGAGATAATGCAATTTGGCAACCGGCAATGTAATTAGCATGCCGAATATTACTTGGAATGTGAATTGGAACGAAATCGCCAATAGATAAGACCATTATACAATTTGGGCCCAAGTTAGAAGCAGAGCCTAAGGTGTAAATTATCGATAGTCCATATCTCGGAAACTATAAGAGATAATGCAATTTCGCAACCGGCAATGTAATTAGCATGCCGAATATTACTTGGAATGTGAATTGGGACGAAATCGCCAATAGATAAGGCCATTTTACAATTTGGGCCCAAGTTAGAAGCAGAGCCTAAGGTGTAAATTATCGATAGTCCATATCTCGGAAACTATAAGAGATAATGCAATTTGGCAACCGGCAATGTAATTAGCATGCCGAATATTACTTGGAATGTGAATTGGAACGAAATCGCCTATAGATAAGACCATTTTACAATTTGGGCCCAAGTTAGAAGCAGAGCCTAAGGTGTAAATTATCGATAGTCCATATCTCGGAAACTATAAGAGATAATGCAATTTGGCAACCGGCAATGTAATTAGCATGCCAAATATTACTTGGAATGTGAATTGGAATGAAATCGCCAATAGATAAGACCATTTTACAATTTGGGCCCAAGTTAGAAGCAGAGCCTAAGGTGTAAATTATCGATAGTCCATATCTCGGAAACTATAAGAGATAATGCAATTTGGCAACCGGAAATGTAATTAGCATGCCGAATATTACTTGTAATGTGAATTGGAACGAAATCGGCAATAGATAAGACCATTTTACAATTTGGGCCCAAGTTAGAAGCAGAGCCTAAGGTGTAAATTAACGATAGTCCATATCTCGGAAACTATAAGAGATAATGCAATTTGGCAACCGGCAATGTAATTAGCATGCCGAATATTACTTGGAATGTGAATTGGGACGAAATCGCCAATAGATAAGACCATTTTACAATTTGGGCCCAAGTTAGAAGCAGAGCCTAAGATGTAAATTATCGATAGTCCATATCTCGGAAACTATAAGAGATAATGCAATTTGGCAACTGGCAATGTAATTAGCATGCCGAATATTACTTGGAATGTGAATTGGAACGAAATCGCCAATAGGTAAGACCATTTTACAATTTGGGCTCAAATTAGAAGCAGAGCCTAAGGTGTAAATTATCGATAGTCCATATCTCGGAAACTATAAGAGATAATGCAATTTGGCAACCGGCAATGTAATTAGCATGCCGAATATTACTTGGAATGTGAATTGGGACGAAATCGCCAATAGATAAGACCATTTTACAATTTGGGCCCAAGTTAGAAGCAGAGCCTAAGATGTAAATTATCGATAGTCCATATCTCGGAAACTATAAGAGATAATGCAATTTGGCAACTGGCAATGTAATTAGCATGCCGAATATTACTTGGAATGTGAATTGGAACGAAATCGCCAATAGGTAAGACCATTTTAAAATTTGGGCTCAAATTAGAAGCAGAGCCTAAGGTGTAAATTATCGATAGTCCATATCTCGGAAACTATAAGAGATAATGCAATTTGGCAACCGGCAATGTAATTAGCATGCCGAATATTACTTGGAATGTGAATTGGAACGAAATCGCCAGTAGATAAGACGATTTTACAATTTGGGCCCAAGTTAGAAGCAGAGCCTAAGGTGTAAATTATCGATAGTCCATATCTCGGAAACTATAAGAGATAATGCAATTTGGCAACCGGCAATGTAATTAGCATGCCGAATATTACTTGGAATGTGAATTGGAACGAAATCGCCAATAGATAAGACCATTTTACAATTTGGGCCCAAGTTAGAAGCAGAGCCTAAGGTGTAAATTATCGATAGTCCATATCTCGGAAACTATAGGAGATAATTCAATTTGGCAACCGGCAATGTAATTAGCATGCCGAATATTACTTGGAATGTGAATTAGAACGAAATCGCCAATAGATAAGACCATTTTACAATTTGGGCCCAAGTTAGAAGCAGAGCCTAAGGTGTAAATTATCGATAGTCCATATCTCGGAAACTATAAGAGATAATGCAATTTGGCAACCGGCAATGTAATTAGCATGCCGAATATTACTTGGAATGTGAATTGGAACGAAATCGCCAATAGATAAGACCATTTTACAATTTGGGCCCAAGTTAGAAGCAGAGCCTAAGGTGTAAATTATCGATAGTCCATATCTCTGAAACTATAAGAGATAATGCAATTTGGCAACCGGCAATGTAATCAGCATGCCGAGTATTACTTGGAATGTGAATTGGAACGAAATCGCCAATAGATAAGGCCATTTTACAATTTGGGCCCAAGTTAGAAGCAGAGCCTAAGGTGTAAATTATCGATAGTCCATATCTCGGAAACTATAAGAGATAATGCAATTTGGAAACCGGCAATGTAATTAGCATGCCGAATATTACTTGGAATGTGAATTGGAACGAAATCGCCAATAGATAAGACCATTTTTACAATTTGGGCCCAAGTTAGAAGCAGAGCCTAAGGTGTAAATTATCGATAGTCCATATCTCGGAAACTATAAGAGATAATGCAATTTGGCAACCGGAAATGTAATTAGCATGCCGAATATTACTTGTAATGTGAATTGGAACGAAATCGGCAATAGATGAGACCATTTTACAATTTGGGCCCAAGTTAGAAGCAGAGCCTAAGGTGTAAATTAACGATAGTCCATATCTCGGAAACTATAAGAGATAATGCAATTTGGCAACCGGCAATGTAATTAGCATGCCGAATATTACTTGGAATGTGAATTGGAAAGAAATCGCCAATAGATAAGACCATTTTACAATTTGGGCCCAAGTTAGAAGCAGAGCCTAAGATGTAAATTATCCATAGTCCATATCTCGGAAACTATAAGAGATAATGCAATTTGGCAACTGGCAATGTAATTAGCATGCCGAATATTACTTGGAATGTGAATTGGAACGAAATCGCCAATAGGTAAGAAAATTTTACAATTTGGGCTCAAATTAGAAGCAGAGCCTAAGGTGAAAATTATCGATAGTCCATATCTCGGAAACTATAAGAGATAATGCAATTTGGCAACCGGCAATGTAATTAGCATGCCGAATATTACTTGGAATGTGAATTGGAATGAAATCGCCAATAGATAAGACGATTTTACAATTTGGGCCCAAGTTAGAAGCAGAGCCTAAGGTGTAAATTATCGATAGTCCATATCTCGGAAACTATAAGAGATAATGCAATTTGGCAACCGGCAATGTAATTAGCATGCCGAATATTACTTGGAATGTGAATTGGAACGAAATCGCCAATAGATAAGACCATTTTACAATTTGGGCCCAAGTTAGAAGCAGAGCCTAAGGTGTAAATTATCGATAGTCCATATCTCGGAAACTATAGGAGATAATTCAATTTGGCAACCGGCAATGTAATTAGCATGCCGAATATTACTTGGAATGTGAATTAGAACGAAATCGCCAATAGATAAGACCATTTTACAATTTGGGCCCAAGTTAGAAGCAGAGCCTAAGGTGTAAATTATCGATAGTCCATATCTCGGAAACTATAAGAGATAATGCAATTTGGCAACCGGCAATGTAATTAGCATGCCGAATATTACTTGTAATGTGAATTGGAACGAAATCGGCAATAGATAAGACCATTTTACAATTTGGGCCCAAGTTAGAAGCAGAGCCTAAGGTGTAAATTATCGATAGTCCATATCTCTGAAACTATAAGAGATAATGCAATTTGGCAACCGGCAATGTAATCAGCATGCGGAGTATTACTTGGAATGTGAATTGGAACGAAATCGCCAATAGATAAGGCCATTTTACAATTTGGGCCCAAGTTAGAAGCAGAGCCTAAGGTGTAAATAATCGATAGTCCATATCTCGGAAACTATAAGAGATAATGCAATTTGGAAACCGGCAATGTAATTAGCATGCCGAATATTACTTGGAATGTGAATTGGAACGAAATCGCCAATAGATAAGACCATTTTACAATTTGGGCCCAAGTTAGAAGCAGAGCCTAAGGTGTAAATTATCGATAGTCCATATCTCGGAAACTATAAGAGATAATGCAATTTGGCAACCGGCAATGTAATTAGCATGCCGAATATTACTTGGAATGTGAATTGGAACGAAATCGCCAATAGATAAGACCATTTTACAATTTGGGCCCAAGTTAGAAGCAGAGCCTAAGGTGTAAATTATCGATAGTCCATATCTCGGAAACTATAAGAGATAATGCAATTTCGCAACCGGCAATGTAATTAGCATGCCGAATATTACTTGGAATGTGAATTGGGACGAAATCGCCAATAGATAAGGCCATTTTACAATTTGGGCCCAAGTTAGAAGCAGAGCCTAAGGTGTAAATTATCGATAGTCCATATCTCGGAAACTATAAGAGATAATGCAATTTGGCAACCGGCAATGTAATTAGCATGCCGAATATTACTTGGAATGTGAATTGGAACGAAATCGCCTATAGATAAGACCATTTTACAATTTGGGCCCAAGTTAGAAGCAGAGCCTAAGGTGTAAATTATCGATAGTCCATATCTCGGAAACTATAAGAGATAATGCAATTTGGCAACCGGCAATGTAATTAGCATGCCAAATATTACTTGGAATGTGAATTGGAATGAAATCGCCAATAGATAAGACCATTTTACAATTTGGGCCCAAGTTAGAAGCAGAGCCTAAGGTGTAAATTATCGATAGTCCATATCTCGGAAACTATAAGAGATAATGCAATTTGGCAACCGGAAATGTAATTAGCATGCCGAATATTACTTGTAATGTGAATTGGAACGAAATCGGCAATAGATAAGACCATTTTACAATTTGGGCCCAAGTTAGAAGCAGAGCCTAAGGTGTAAATTAACGATAGTCCATATCTCGGAAACTATAAGAGATAATGCAATTTGGCAACCGGCAATGTAATTAGCATGCCGAATATTACTTGGAATGTGAATTGGGACGAAATCGCCAATAGATAAGACCATTTTACAATTTGGGCCCAAGTTAGAAGCAGAGCCTAAGATGTAAATTATCGATAGTCCATATCTCGGAAACTATAAGAGATAATGCAATTTGGCAACTGGCAATGTAATTAGCATGCCGAATATTACTTGGAATGTGAATTGGAACGAAGTCGCCAATAGGTAAGACCATTTTACAATTTGGGCTCAAATTAGAAGCAGAGCCTAAGGTGTAAATTATCGATAGTCCATATCTCGGAAACTATAAGACATAATGCAATTTGGCAACCGGCAATGTAATTAGCATGCCGAATATTACTTGGAATGTGAATTGGAACGAAATCGAAAAATAGATAAGACGATTTTACAATTTGGGCCCAAGTTAGAAGCATAGCCTAAGGTGTAAATTATCGATAGTCCATATCTCGGAAACTATAAGAGATAATGCAATTTGGCAACCGGCAATGTAATTAGCATGCCGAATATTACTTGGAATGTGAATTGGAACGAAATCGCCAATAGATAAGACCATTTTACAATTTGGGCCCAAGTTAGAAGCAGAGCCTAAGGTGTAAATTATCGATAGTCCATATCTCGGAAACTATAGGAGATAATTCAATTTGGCAACCGGCAATGTAATTAGCATGCCGAATATTACTTGGAATGTGAATTAGAACGAAATCGCCAATAGATAAGACCATTTTACAATTTGGGCCCAAGTTAGAAGCAGAGCCTAAGGTGTAAATTATCGATAGTCCATATCTCGGAAACTATAAGAGATAATGCAATTTGGCAACCGGCAATGTAATTAGCATGCCGAATATTACTTGGAATGTGAATTGGAACGAAATCGCCAATAGATAAGACCATTTTACAATTTGGGCCCAAGTTAGAAGCAGAGCCTAAGGTGTAAATTATCGATAGTCCATATCTCTGAAACTATAAGAGATAATGCAATTTGGCAACCGGCAATGTAATCAGCATGCCGAGTATTACTTGGAATGTGAATTGGAACGAAATCGCCAATAGATAAGGCCATTTTACAATTTGGGCCCAAGTTAGAAGCAGAGCCTAAGGTGTAAATTATCGATAGTCCATATCTCGGAAACTATAAGAGATAATGCAATTTGGAAACCGGCAATGTAATTAGCATGCCGAATATTACTTGGAATGTGAATTGGAACGAAATCGCCAATAGATAAGACCATTTTACAATTTGGGCCCAAGTTAGAAGCAGAGCCTAAGGTGTAAATTATCGATAGTCCATATCTCGGAAACTATAAGAGATAATGCAATTTGGCAACCGGCAATGTAATTAGCATGCCGAATATTACTTGGAATGTGAATTGGAACGAAATCGCCAATAGATAAGACCATTTTACAATTTGGGCCCAAGTTAGAAGCAGAGCCTAAGGTGTAAATTATCGATAGTCCATATCTCGGAAACTATAAGAGATAATGCAATTTCGCAACCGGCAATGTAATTAGCATGCCGAATATTACTTGGAATGTGAATTGGGACGAAATCGCCAATAGATAAGGCCATTTTACAATTTGGGCCCAAGTTAGAAGCAGAGCCTAAGGTGTAAATTATCGATAGTCCATATCTCGGAAACTATAAGAGATAATGCAATTTGGCAACCGGCAATGTAATTAGCATGCCGAATATTACTTGGAATGTGAATTGGAACGAAATCGCCAATAGATAAGACCATTTTACAATTTGGGCCCAAGTTAGAAGCAGAGCCTAAGGTGTAAATTATCGATAGTCCATATCTCGGAAACTATAAGAGATAATGCAATTTGGCAACCGGCAATGTAATTAGCATGACGAATATTACTTGGAATGTGAATTGGAACGAAATCGCCAATAGATAAGACCATTTTACAGTTTGGGCCCAAGTTAGACGCAGAGCCTAAGGTTAAAAATAATCGATAGTCCATATCTCGGAAACTATAAGAGATAATGCAATTTGGCAACCGGCAATGTAATTAGCATGCCAAATATTACTTGGAATGTGAATTGGAACGAAATCGCCAATAGATAAGACCATTTTACAATTTGGGCCCAAGTTAGAAGCAGAGCCTAAGGTGTAAATTATCGATAGTCCATATCTCGGAAACTATAAGAGATAATGCAACTTGGCCACCGGCAATGTAATTAGCATGCCGAATATTACTTGGAATGTGAATTGGAACGAAATCGCCAATAGATAAGACCATTTTACAATTTGGGCCCAAGTTAGAAGCAGAGCCTAAGGTGTAAATTATCAATAGTCCATATCTCGGAAACTATAAGAGATAATGCAATTTGGCAACCGGCAATGTAATTAGCATGCCGAATATTACTTGGAATGTGAATTGGAACGAAATCGCCAATAGATAAGACCATTTTACAATTTGGGCCCAAGTTAGAAGCAGAGCCTAAAGTGTAAATTATCGATAGTCCATATCTCGGAAACTATAAGAGATAATGCAATTTGGCAACCGGCAATGTAATTAGCATGCCGAATATTACTTGGAAAGTGAATTGGAACGAAATCGCCAATAGATAAGACCATTTTACAATTTGGGCCCAAGTTAGAAGCAGAGCCTAAGGTGTAAATTATCGACAGTCCATATCTCGGAAGCTATAAGAGATAATGCAATTTGGCAACCGGCAATGCAATTAGCATGCCGAATATTACTTGGAATGTGAATTGGAACGAAATCGCCAATAGATAAGGCCATTTTACAATTTGAGCCCAAGTTAGAAGCAGAGCCTAAGGTGTCAATTATCGATAGTCCATATCTCGGAAACTATAAGAGATAATGCAATTTGGCAACCGGCAATGTAATTAGCATGCCGAATATTACTTGGAGAGTGAATTGGAACGAAATCGCCAATAGATAAGACCATTTTACAATTTGGGCCCAAGTTAGAAGCAGAGCCTAAGGTGTAAATTATCGATAGTCCATATCTCGGAAACTATAAGAGATAATGCAATTTGGTAACCGGCAATGTAATTAGCATGCCGAATATTACTTGGAATGTAAATTGGAACGAAATCGCCAATAGATAAGACCATTTTACAATTTGGGCCCAAGTTAGAAGCAGAGCCTAAGGTGTAAATTATCGATAGTCCATATCTCGGAAACTACAAGAGATAATGCAATTTGGCAACCGGCAATGTAATTAGCATGCCGAATATTACTTGGAATGTGAATTGGAACGAAATCGCCAATAGATAAGACCATTTTACAATTTGGGCCCAAGTTAGAAGCAGAGCCTAAGATGTAAATTATCGATAGTCCATATCTCGGAAACTATAAGAGATAATGCAATTTGGCAACCGGCAATGTAATTAGCATGCCGAATATTACTTGGAATGTGAATTGGAACGAAATCGCCAATAGATAAGACCATTTTACAATTTGGGCCCAAGTTAGAAGCAGAGCCTAAGGTGTAAATTATCGATAGTCCATATCTCGGAAACTATAAGAGATAATGCAATTTGGCAACCGGCAATGTAATTAGCATGCCGAATATTACTTGGAATGTGAATTGGAACGAAATCGCCAATATTTAAGACCATTTTACAATTTGGCCCCAAGTTAGAAACAGAGCCTAAGGTGTAAATTATCGATAGTCCATATCTCGGAAACTATAAGAGATAATGCAATTTGGCAACCGGCAATGTAATCAGCATGCCGAATATTACTTGGAATGTGAATTGGAACGAAATCGCCAATAGATAAGTCCATTTTACAATTTGGGCCCAAGTTAGAAGCAGAGCCAAAGGTGTAAATTATCGATAGTCCATATCTCGGAAACTATAAGAGATAATGCAATTTGGCAACCGGCAATGTAATTAGCATGCCGAATACTACTTGGAATGTGAATTGGAACGAAATCGCCAATAGATAAGACCATTTTACACTTTGGGCCCAAGTTAGAAGCAGAGACTAAGGTGTAAATTATCGATAGTCCATATCTCGGAAACTATAAGAGATAATGCAATTTGGCAACCGGCAATGTAATTAGCATGACGAATATTACTTGGAATGTGAATTGGAACGAAATCGCCAATAGATAAGACCATTTTACAGTTTGGGCCCAAGTTAGACGCAGAGCCTAAGGTTAAAAATAATCGATAGTCCATATCTCGGAAACTATAAGAGATAATGCAATTTGGCAACCGGCAATGTAATTAGCATTCCAAATATTACTTGGAATGTGAATTGGAACGAAATCGCCAATAGATAAGACCATTTTACAATTTGGGCCCAAGTTAGAAGCAGAGCCTAAGGTGTAAATTATCGATAGTCCATATCTCGGAAACTATAAGAGATAATGCAACTTGGTCACCGGCAATGTAATTAGCATGCCGAATATTACTTGGAATGTGAACTGGAACGAAATCGCCAATAGATAAGACCATTTTACAATTTGGGCCCAAGTTAGAAGCAGAGCCTAAGGTGTAAATTATCGATAGTCCATATCTCGGAAACTATAAGAGATAATGCAATTTGGCAACCGGCAATGTAATTAGCATGCCGAATATTACTTGGAATGTGAATTAGAACGAAATCGCCAATAGATAAGACCATTTTACAATTTGGGCCCAAGTTAGAAGCAGAGCCTAAGGTGTAAATTATCGATAGTCCATATCTTGGAAACTATAAGAGATAATGCTATTTGGCAACCGGCAATATAATTAGCATGCCGAATATTACTTGGAAAGTGAATTGGAACGAAATCGCCAATAGATAAGTCCATTTTACAATTTGGGCCCAAGTTAGAAGCAGAGCCTAAGGTGTAAATTATCGACAGTCCATATCTCGGAAGCTATAAGAGATAATGCAATTTGGCAACCGGCAATGCAATTAGCATGCCGAATATTACTTGGAATGTGAATTGGAACGAAATCGCCAATAGATAAGACCATTTTACAATTTGAGCCCAAGTTAGAAGCAGAGCCTAAGGTGTAAATTATCGATAGTCCATATCTCGGAAACTATAAGAGATAATGCAATTTGGCAACCGGCAATGTAATTAGCATGCCGAATATTACTTGGAATGTGAATTGGAACGAAATCGCCAATAGATAAGACCATTTTACAATTTGGGCCCAAGTTAGAAGCAGAGCCTAAGGTGTAAATTATCGATAGTCCATATCTCGGAAACTATAGGAGATAATTCAATTTGGCAACCGGCAATGTAATTAGCATGCCGAATATTACTTGGAATGTGAATTAGAACGAAATCGCCAATAGATAAGACCATTTTACAATTTGGGCCCAAGTTAGAAGCAGAGCCTAAGGTGTAAATTATCGATAGTCCATATCTCGGAAACTATAAGAGATAATGCAATTTGGCAACCGGCAATGTAATTAGCATGCCGAATATTACTTGGAATGTGAATTGGAACGAAATCGCCAATAGATAAGACCATTTTACAATTTGGGCCCAAGTTAGAAGCAGAGCCTAAGGTGTAAATTATCGATAGTCCATATCTCTGAAACTATAAGAGATAATGCAATTTGGCAACCGGCAATGTAATCAGCATGCCGAGTATTACTTGGAATGTGAATTGGAACGAAATCGCCAATAGATAAGGCCATTTTACAATTTGGGCCCAAGTTAGAAGCAGAGCCTAAGGTGTAAATTATCGATAGTCCATATCTCGGAAACTATAAGAGATAATGCAATTTGGAAACCGGCAATGTAATTAGCATGCCGAATATTACTTGGAATGTGAATTGGAACGAAATCGCCAATAGATAAGACCATTTTACAATTTGGGCCCAAGTTAGAAGCAGAGCCTAAGGTGTAAATTATCGATAGTCCATATCTCGGAAACTATAAGAGATAATGCAATTTGGCAACCGGCAATGTAATTAGCATGCCGAATATTACTTGGAATGTGAATTGGAACGAAATCGCCAATAGATAAGACCATTTTACAATTTGGGCCCAAGTTAGAAGCAGAGCCTAAGGTGTAAATTATCGATAGTCCATATCTCGGAAACTATAAGAGATAATGCAATTTCGCAACCGGCAATGTAATTAGCATGCCGAATATTACTTGGAATGTGAATTGGGACGAAATCGCCAATAGATAAGGCCATTTTACAATTTGGGCCCAAGTTAGAAGCAGAGCCTAAGGTGTAAATTATCGATAGTCCATATCTCGGAAACTATAAGAGATAATGCAATTTGGCAACCGGCAATGTAATTAGCATGCCGAATATTACTTGGAATGTGAATTGGAACGAAATCGCCAATAGATAAGACCATTTTACAATTTGGGCCCAAGTTAGAAGCAGAGCCTAAGGTGTAAATTATCGATAGTCCATATCTCGGAAACTATAAGAGATAATGCAATTTGGCAACCGGCAATGTAATTAGCATGACGAATATTACTTGGAATGTGAATTGGAACGAAATCGCCAATAGATAAGACCATTTTACAGTTTGGGCCCAAGTTAGACGCAGAGCCTAAGGTTAAAAATAATCGATAGTCCATATCTCGGAAACTATAAGAGATAATGCAATTTGGCAACCGGCAATGTAATTAGCATGCCAAATATTACTTGGAATGTGAATTGGAACGAAATCGCCAATAGATAAGACCATTTTACAATTTGGGCCCAAGTTAGAAGCAGAGCCTAAGGTGTAAATTATCGATAGTCCATATCTCGGAAACTATAAGAGATAATGCAACTTGGCCACCGGCAATGTAATTAGCATGCCGAATATTACTTGGAATGTGAATTGGAACGAAATCGCCAATAGATAAGACCATTTTACAATTTGGGCCCAAGTTAGAAGCAGAGCCTAAGGTGTAAATTATCAATAGTCCATATCTCGGAAACTATAAGAGATAATGCAATTTGGCAACCGGCAATGTAATTAGCATGCCGAATATTACTTGGAATGTGAATTGGAACGAAATCGCCAATAGATAAGACCATTTTACAATTTGGGCCCAAGTTAGAAGCAGAGCCTAAAGTGTAAATTATCGATAGTCCATATCTCGGAAACTATAAGAGATAATGCAATTTGGCAACCGGCAATGTAATTAGCATGCCGAATATTACTTGGAAAGTGAATTGGAACGAAATCGCCAATAGATAAGACCATTTTACAATTTGGGCCCAAGTTAGAAGCAGAGCCTAAGGTGTAAATTATCGACAGTCCATATCTCGGAAGCTATAAGAGATAATGCAATTTGGCAACCGGCAATGCAATTAGCATGCCGAATATTACTTGGAATGTGAATTGGAACGAAATCGCCAATAGATAAGGCCATTTTACAATTTGAGCCCAAGTTAGAAGCAGAGCCTAAGGTGTAAATTATCGATAGACCATATCTCGGAAACTATAAGAGATAATGCAATTTGGCAACCGGCAATGTAATTAGCATGCCGAATATTACTTGGAGAGTGAATTGGAACGAAATCGCCAATAGATAAGACCATTTTACAATTTGGGCCCAAGTTAGAAGCAGAGCCTAAGGTGTAAATTATCGATAGTCCATATCTCGGAAACTATAAGAGATAATGCAATTTGGTAACCGGCAATGTAATTAGCATGCCGAATATTACTTGGAATGTGAATTGGAACGAAATCGCCAATAGATAAGACCATTTTACAATTTGGGCCCAAGTTAGAAGCAGAGCCTAAGGTGTAAATTATCGATAGTCCATATCTCGGAAACTACAAGAGATAATGCAATTTGGCAACCGGCAATGTAATTAGCATGCCGAATATTACTTGGAATGTGAATTGGAACGAAATCGCCAATAGATAAGACCATTTTACAATTTGGGCCCAAGTTAGAAGCAGAGCCTAAGATGTAAATTATCGATAGTCCATATCTCGGAAACTATAAGAGATAATGCAATTTGGCAACCGGCAATGTAATTAGCATGCCGAATATTACTAGGAATGTGAATTGGAACGAAATCGCCAATAGATAAGACCATTTTACAATTTGGGCCCAAGTTAGAAGCAGAGCCTAAGGTGTAAATTATCGATAGTCCATATCTCGGAAACTATAAGAGATAATGCAATTTGGCAACCGGCAATGTAATTAGCATGCCGAATATTACTTGGAATGTGAATTGGAACGAAATCGCCAATATTTAAGACCATTTTACAATTTGGCCCCAAGTTAGAAACAGAGCCTAAGGTGTAAATTATCGATAGTCCATATCTCGGAAACTATAAGAGATAATGCAATTTGGCAACCGGCAATGTAATCAGCATGCCGAATATTACTTGGAATGTGAATTGGAACGAAATCGCCAATAGATAAGTCCATTTTACAATTTGGGCCCAAGTTAGAAGCAGAGCCAAAGGTGTAAATTATCGATAGTCCATATCTCGGAAACTATAAGAGATAATGCAATTTGGCAACCGGCAATGTAATTAGCATGCCGAATACTACTTGGAATGTGAATTGGAACGAAATCGCCAATAGATAAGACCATTTTACACTTTGGGCCCAAGTTAGAAGCAGAGACTAAGGTGTAAATTATCGATAGTCCATATCTCGGAAACTATAAGAGATAATGCAATTTGGCAACCGGCAATGTAATTAGCATGACGAATATTACTTGGAATGTGAATTGGAACGAAATCGCCAATAGATAAGACCATTTTACAGTTTGGGCCCAAGTTAGACGCAGAGCCTAAGGTTAAAAATAATCGATAGTCCATATCTCGGAAACTATAAGAGATAATGCAATTTGGCAACCGGCAATGTAATTAGCATTCCAAATATTACTTGGAATGTGAATTGGAACGAAATCGCCAATAGATAAGACCATTTTACAATTTGGGCCCAAGTTAGAAGCAGAGCCTAAGGTGTAAATTATCGATAGTCCATATCTCGGAAACTATAAGAGATAATGCAACTTGGTCACCGGCAATGTAATTAGCATGCCGAATATTACTTGGAATGTGAACTGGAACGAAATCGCCAATAGATAAGACCATTTTACAATTTGGGCCCAAGTTAGAAGCAGAGCCTAAGGTGTAAATTATCGATAGTCCATATCTCGGAAACTATAAGAGATAATGCAATTTGGCAACCGGCAATGTAATTAGCATGCCGAATATTACTTGGAATGTGAATTGGAACGAAATCGCCAATAGATAAGACCATTTTACAATTTGGGCCCAAGTTAGAAGCAGAGCCTAAGGTGTAAATTATCGATAGTCCATATCTTGGAAACTATAAGAGATAATGCAATTTGGCAACCGGCAATATAATTAGCATGCCGAATATTACTTGGAAAGTGAATTGGAACGAAATCGCCAATAGATAAGTCCATTTTACAATTTGGGCCCAAGTTAGAAGCAGAGCCTAAGGTGTAAATTATCGACAGTCCATATCTCGGAAGCTATAAGAGATAATGCAATTTGGCAACCGGCAATGCAATTAGCATGCCGAATATTACTTGGAATGTGAATTGGAACGAAATCGCCAATAGATAAGACCATTTTACAATTTGAGCCCAAGTTAGAAGCAGAGCCTAAGGTGTAAATTATCGATAGTCCATATCTCGGAAACTATAAGAGATAATGCAATTTGGCAACCGGCAATGTAATTAGCATGCCGAATATTACTTGGAATGTGAATTGGAACGAAATCGCCAATAGATAAGGCCATTTTACAATTTGAGCCCAAGTTAGAAGCAGAGCCTAAGGTGTAAATTATCGACAGTCCATATCTCGGAAGCTATAAGAGATAATGCAATTTGGCAACCGGCAATGCAATTAGCATGCCGAATATTACTTGGAATGTGAATTGGAACGAAATCGCCAATAGATAAGGCCATTTTACAATTTGAGCCCAAGTTAGAAGCAGAGCCTAAGGTGTAAATTATCGATAGTCCATATCTCGGAAACTATAAGAGATAATGCAATTTGGCAACCGGCAATGTAATTAGCATGCCGAATATTACTTGGAGAGTGAATTGGAACGAAATCGCCAATAGATAAGACCATTTTACAATTTGGGCCCAAGTTAGAAGCAGAGCCTAAGGTGTAAATTATCGATAGTCCATATCTCGGAAACTATAAGAGATAATGCAATTTGGTAACCGGCAATGTAATTAGCATGCCGAATATTACTTGGAATGTGAATTGGAACGAAATCGCCAATAGATAAGACCATTTTACAATTTGGGCCCAAGTTAGAAGCAGAGCCTAAGGTGTAAATTATCGATAGTCCATATCTCGGAAACTACAAGAGATAATGCAATTTGGCAACCGGCAATGTAATTAGCATGCCGAATATTACTTGGAATGTGAATTGGAACGAAATCGCCAATAGATAAGACCATTTTACAATTTGGGCCCAAGTTAGAAGCAGAGCCTAAGATGTAAATTATCGATAGTCCATATCTCGGAAACTATAAGAGATAATGCAATTTGGCAACCGGCAATGTAATTAGCATGCCGAATATTACTTGGAATGTGAATTGGAACGAAATCGCCAATAGATAAGACCATTTTACAATTTGGGCCCAAGTTAGAAGCAGAGCCTAAGGTGTAAATTATCGATAGTCCATATCTCGGAAACTATAAGAGATAATGCAATTTGGCAACCGGCAATGTAATTAGCATGCCGAATATTACTTGGAATGTGAATTGGAACGAAATCGCCAATATTTAAGACCATTTTACAATTTGGCCCCAAGTTAGAAACAGAGCCTAAGGTGTAAATTATCGATAGTCCATATCTCGGAAACTATAAGAGATAATGCAATTTGGCAACCGGCAATGTAATCAGCATGCCGAATATTACTTGGAATGTGAATTGGAACGAAATCGCCAATAGATAAGTCCATTTTACAATTTGGGCCCAAGTTAGAAGCAGAGCCAAAGGTGTAAATTATCGATAGTCCATATCTCGGAAACTATAAGAGATAATGCAATTTGGCAACCGGCAATGTAATTAGCATGCCGAATACTACTTGGAATGTGAATTGGAACGAAATCGCCAATAGATAAGACCATTTTACACTTTGGGCCCAAGTTAGAAGCAGAGACTAAGGTGTAAATTATCGATAGTCCATATCTCGGAAACTATAAGAGATAATGCAATTTGGCAACCGGCAATGTAATTAGCATGACGAATATTACTTGGAATGTGAATTGGAGCGAAATCGCCAATAGATAAGACCATTTTACAGTTTGGGCCCAAGTTAGACGCAGAGCCTAAGGTTAAAAATAATCGATAGTCCATATCTCGGAAACTATAAGAGATAATGCAATTTGGCAACCGGCAATGTAATTAGCATTCCAAATATTACTTGGAATGTGAATTGGAACGAAATCGCCAATAGATAAGACCATTTTACAATTTGGGCCCAAGTTAGAAGCAGAGCCTAAGGTGTAAATTATCGATAGTCCATATCTCGGAAACTATAAGAGATAATGCAACTTGGTCACCGGCAATGTAATTAGCATGCCGAATATTACTTGGAATGTGAACTGGAACGAAATCGCCAATAGATAAGACCATTTTACAATTTGGGCCCAAGTTAGAAGCAGAGCCTAAGGTGTAAATTATCGATAGTCCATATCTCGGAAACTATAAGAGATAATGCAATTTGGCAACCGGCAATGTAATTAGCATGCCGAATATTACTTGGAATGTGAATTGGAACGAAATCGCCAATAGATAAGACCATTTTACAATTTGGGCCCAAGTTAGAAGCAGAGCCTAAGGTGTAAATTATCGATAGTCCATATCTTGGAAACTATAAGAGATAATGCAATTTGGCAACCGGCAATGTAATTAGCATGCCGAATATTACTTGGAAAGTGAATTGGAACGAAATCGCCAATAGATAAGTCCATTTTACAATTTGGGCCCAAGTTAGAAGCAGAGCCTAAGGTGTAAATTATCGACAGTCCATATCTCGGAAGCTATAAGAGATAATGCAATTTGGCAACCGGCAATGCAATTAGCATGCCGAATATTACTTGGAATGTGAATTGGAACGAAATCGCCAATAGATAAGACCATTTTACAATTTGAGCCCAAGTTAGAAGCAGAGCCTAAGGTGTAAATTATCGATAGTCCATATCTCGGAAACTATAAGAGATAATGCAATTTGGCAACCGGCAATGTAATTAGCATGCCGAATATTACTTGGAGAGTGAATTGGAACGAAATCGCCAATAGATAAGACCATTTTACAATTTGGGCCCAAGTTAGAAGCAGAGCCTAAGGTGTAAATTATCGATAGTCCATATCTCGGAAACTATAAGAGATAATGCAATTTGGCAACCGGCAATGTAATTAGCATGCCGAATATTACTTGGAATGTGAATTGGAACGAAATCGCCAATAGATAAGACCATTTTACAATTTGGGCCCAAGTTAGAAGCAGAGCCTAAGGTGTAAATTATCGATAGTCCATATCTCGGAAACTACAAGAGATAATGCAATTTGGCAACCGGCAATGTAATTAGCATGCCGAATATTACTTGGAATGTGAATTGGAACGAAATCGCCAATAGGTAAGACCATTTTACAATTTGGGCCCAAGTTAGAAGCAGAGCCTAAGATGTAAATTATCGATAGTCCATATCTCGGAAACTATAAGAGATAATGCAATTTGGCAACCGGCAATGTAATTAGCATGCCGAATATTACTTGGAATGTGAATTGGAACGAAATCGCCAATAGATAAGGCCATTTTACAATTTGGGCCCAAGTTAGAAGCAGAGCCTAAGGTGTAAATTATCGATAGTCCATATCTCGGAAACTATAAGAGATAATGCAATTTGGCAACCGGCAATGTAATTAGCATGCCGAATATTACTTGGAATGTGAATTGGAACGAAATCGCCAATATTTAAGACCATTTTACAATTTGGCCCCAAGTTAGAAGCAGAGCCTAAGGTGTAAATTATCGATAGTCCATATCTCGGAAACTATAAGAGATAATGCAATTTGGCAACCGGCAATGTAATCAGCATGCCGAATATTACTTGGAATGTGAATTGGAACGAAATCGCCAATAGCTAAGTCCATTTTACAATTAGGGCCCAAGTTAGAAGCAGAGCCAAAGGTGTAAATTATCGATAGTCCATATCTCGGAAATTATAAGAGATAATGCAATTTGGCAACCGGCAATGTAATTAGCATGCCGAATACTACTTGGAATGTGAATTGGAACGAAATCGCCAATAGATAAGACCATTTTACACTTTGGGCCCAAGTTAGAAGCAGAGCCTAAGGTTAAAAATAATCGATAGTCCATATCTCGGAAACTATAAGAGATAATGCAATTTGGGAACCGGCAATGTAATTAGCATGCCGAATATTACTTGGAATGTGAATTGGAACGAAATCGCCAATAGATAAGACCATTTTACAATTTGGGCCCAAGATAGAAGCAGAGCCTAAGGTGTAAATTATCGATAGTCCATATCTCGGAAACTATAAGAGATAATGCAATTTGGCAACTGGCAATGTAATTAGCATGCCGAATATTACTTGGAATGTGAATTGGAACGAAATCGCCAATAGATAAGACCATTTTACAATTTGGGCCCAAGTTAGAAGCAGAGCCTAAGGTGTAAATTATCGATAGTCCATATCTCGGAAACTATAAGAGATAATGCAATTTGGCAACCGGCAATGTAATTAGCATGCCGAATATTACTTGGAATGTGAATTGGAACGAAATCGCCTATAGATAAGACCATTTTACAATTTGGGCCCAAGTTAGAAGCAGAGCCTAAGGTGTAAATTATCGATAGTCCATATCTCGGAAACTATAAGAGATAATGCAATTTGGCAACCGGCAATGTAATTAGCATGCCAAATATTACTTGGAATGTGAACTGGAACGAAATCGCCAATAGATAAGACCATTTTACAATTTGGGCCCAAGTTAGAAGCAGAGCCTAAGGTGTAAATTATCGATAGTCCATATCTCGGAAACTATAAGAGATAATGCAATTTGGCAACCGGCAATGTAATTAGCATGCCGAATATTACTTGGAATGTGAATTGGAACGAAATCGCCAATAGATAAGACCATTTTACAATTTGGGCCCAAGTTAGAAGCAGAGCCTAAGGTGTAAATTATCGATAGTCCATATCTTGGAAACTATAAGAGATAATGCAATTTGGCAACCGGCAATATAATTAGCATGCCGAATATTACTTGGAAAGTGAATTGGAACGAAATCGCCAATAGATAAGTCCATTTTACAATTTGGGCCCAAGTTAGAAGCAGAGCCTAAGGTGTAAATTATCGACAGTCCATATCTCGGAAGCTATAAGAGATAATGCAATTTGGCAACCGGCAATGCAATTAGCATGCCGAATATTACTTGGAATGTGAATTGGAACGAAATCGCCAATAGATAAGACCATTTTACAATTTGAGCCCAAGTTAGAAGCAGAGCCTAAGGTGTAAATTATCGATAGTCCATATCTCGGAAACTATAAGAGATAATGCAATTTGGCAACCGGCAATGTAATTAGCATGCCGAATATTACTTGGAATGTGAATTGGAACGAAATCGCCAATAGATAAGGCCATTTTACAATTTGAGCCCAAGTTAGAAGCAGAGCCTAAGGTGTAAATTATCGACAGTCCATATCTCGGAAGCTATAAGAGATAATGCAATTTGGCAACCGGCAATGCAATTAGCATGCCGAATATTACTTGGAATGTGAATTGGAACGAAATCGCCAATAGATAAGGCCATTTTACAATTTGAGCCCAAGTTAGAAGCAGAGCCTAAGGTGTAAATTATCGATAGTCCATATCTCGGAAACTATAAGAGATAATGCAATTTGGCAACCGGCAATGTAATTAGCATGCCGAATATTACTTGGAGAGTGAATTGGAACGAAATCGCCAATAGATAAGACCATTTTACAATTTGGGCCCAAGTTAGAAGCAGAGCCTAAGGTGTAAATTATCGATAGTCCATATCTCGGAAACTATAAGAGATAATGCAATTTGGTAACCGGCAATGTAATTAGCATGCCGAATATTACTTGGAATGTGAATTGGAACGAAATCGCCAATAGATAAGACCATTTTACAATTTGGGCCCAAGTTAGAAGCAGAGCCTAAGGTGTAAATTATCGATAGTCCATATCTCGGAAACTACAAGAGATAATGCAATTTGGCAACCGGCAATGTAATTAGCATGCCGAATATTACTTGGAATGTGAATTGGAACGAAATCGCCAATAGATAAGACCATTTTACAATTTGGGCCCAAGTTAGAAGCAGAGCCTAAGATGTAAATTATCGATAGTCCATATCTCGGAAACTATAAGAGATAATGCAATTTGGCAACCGGCAATGTAATTAGCATGCCGAATATTACTTGGAATGTGAATTGGAACGAAATCGCCAATAGATAAGACCATTTTACAATTTGGGCCCAAGTTAGAAGCAGAGCCTAAGGTGTAAATTATCGATAGTCCATATCTCGGAAACTATAAGAGATAATGCAATTTGGCAACCGGCAATGTAATTAGCATGCCGAATATTACTTGGAATGTGAATTGGAACGAAATCGCCAATATTTAAGACCATTTTACAATTTGGCCCCAAGTTAGAAACAGAGCCTAAGGTGTAAATTATCGATAGTCCATATCTCGGAAACTATAAGAGATAATGCAATTTGGCAACCGGCAATGTAATCAGCATGCCGAATATTACTTGGAATGTGAATTGGAACGAAATCGCCAATAGATAAGTCCATTTTACAATTTGGGCCCAAGTTAGAAGCAGAGCCAAAGGTGTAAATTATCGATAGTCCATATCTCGGAAACTATAAGAGATAATGCAATTTGGCAACCGGCAATGTAATTAGCATGCCGAATACTACTTGGAATGTGAATTGGAACGAAATCGCCAATAGGTAAGACCATTTTACAGTTTGGGCCCAAGTTAGACGCAGAGCCTAAGGTTAAAAATAATCGATAGTCCATATCTCGGAAACTATAAGAGATAATGCAATTTGGCAACCGGCAATGTAATTAGCATTCCAAATATTACTTGGAATGTGAATTGGAACGAAATCGCCAATAGATAAGACCATTTTACAATTTGGGCCCAAGTTAGAAGCAGAGCCTGAGGTGTAAATTATCGATAGTCCATATCTCGGAAACTATAAGAGATAATGCAACTTGGTCACCGGCAATGTAATTAGCATGCCGAATATTACTTGGAATGTGAACTGGAACGAAATCGCCAATAGATAAGACCATTTTACAATTTGGGCCCAAGTTAGAAGCAGAGCCTAAGGTGTAAATTATCGATAGTCCATATCTCGGAAACTATAAGAGATAATGCAATTTGGCAACCGGCAATGTAATTAGCATGCCGAATATTACTTGGAATGTGAATTGGAACGAAATCGCCAATAGATAAGACCATTTTACAATTTGGGCCCAAGTTAGAAGCAGAGCCTAAGGTGTAAATTATCGATAGTCCATATCTTGGAAACTATAAGAGATAATGCAATTTGGCAACCGGCAATGTAATTAGCATGCCGAATATTACTTGGAAAGTGAATTGGAACGAAATCGCCAATAGATAAGTCCATTTTACAATTTGGGCCCAAGTTAGAAGCAGAGCCTAAGGTGTAAATTATCGACAGTCCATATCTCGGAAGCTATAAGAGATAATGCAATTTGGCAACCGGCAATGCAATTAGCATGCCGAATATTACTTGGAATGTGAATTGGAACGAAATCGCCAATAGATAAGACCATTTTACAATTTGAGCCCAAGTTAGAAGCAGAGCCTAAGGTGTAAATTATCGATAGTCCATATCTCGGAAACTATAAGAGATAATGCAATTTGGCAACCGGCAATGTAATTAGCATGCCGAATATTACTTGGAGAGTGAATTGGAACGAAATCGCCAATAGATAAGACCATTTTACAATTTGGGCCCAAGTTAGAAGCAGAGCCTAAGGTGTAAATTATCGATAGTCCATATCTCGGAAACTATAAGAGATAATGCAATTTGGCAACCGGCAATGTAATTAGCATGCCGAATATTACTTGGAATGTGAATTGGAACGAAATCGCCAATAGATAAGACCATTTTACAATTTGGGCCCAAGTTAGAAGCAGAGCCTAAGGTGTAAATTATCGATAGTCCATATCTCGGAAACTACAAGAGATAATGCAATTTGGCAACCGGCAATGTAATTAGCATGCCGAATATTACTTGGAATGTGAATTGGAACGAAATCGCCAATAGGTAAGACCATTTTACAATTTGGGCCCAAGTTAGAAGCAGAGCCTAAGATGTAAATTATCGATAGTCCATATCTCGGAAACTATAAGAGATAATGCAATTTGGCAACCGGCAATGTAATTAGCATGCCGAATATTACTTGGAATGTGAATTGGAACGAAATCGCCAATAGATAAGGCCATTTTACAATTTGGGCCCAAGTTAGAAGCAGAGCCTAAGGTGTAAATTATCGATAGTCCATATCTCGGAAACTATAAGAGATAATGCAATTTGGCAACCGGCAATGTAATTAGCATGCCGAATATTACTTGGAATGTGAATTGGAACGAAATCGCCAATATTTAAGACCATTTTACAATTTGGCCCCAAGTTAGAAGCAGAGCCTAAGGTGTAAATTATCGATAGTCCATATCTCGGAAACTATAAGAGATAATGCAATTTGGCAACCGGCAATGTAATCAGCATGCCGAATATTACTTGGAATGTGAATTGGAACGAAATCGCCAATAGCTAAGTCCATTTTACAATTAGGGCCCAAGTTAGAAGCAGAGCCAAAGGTGTAAATTATCGATAGTCCATATCTCGGAAACTATAAGAGATAATGCAATTTGGCAACCGGCAATGTAATTAGCATGCCGAATACTACTTGGAATGTGAATTGGAACGAAATCGCCAATAGATAAGACCATTTTACACTTTGGGCCCAAGTTAGAAGCAGAGCCTAAGGTTAAAAATAATCGATAGTCCATATCTCGGAAACTATAAGAGATAATGCAATTTGGGAACCGGCAATGTAATTAGCATGCCGAATATTACTTGGAATGTGAATTGGAACGAAATCGCCAATAGATAAGACCATTTTACAATTTGGGCCCAAGATAGAAGCAGAGCCTAAGGTGTAAATTATCGATAGTCCATATCTCGGAAACTATAAGAGATAATGCAATTTGGCAACTGGCAATGTAATTAGCATGCCGAATATTACTTGGAATGTGAATTGGAACGAAATCGCCAATAGATAAGACCATTTTACAATTTGGGCCCAAGTTAGAAGCAGAGCCTAAGGTGTAAATTATCGATAGTCCATATCTCGGAAACTATAAGAGATAATGCAATTTGGCAACCGGCAATGTAATTAGCATGCCGAATATTACTTGGAATGTGAATTGGAACGAAATCGCCTATAGATAAGACCATTTTACAATTTGGGCCCAAGTTAGAAGCAGAGCCTAAGGTGTAAATTATCGATAGTCCATATCTCGGAAACTATAAGAGATAATGCAATTTGGCAACCGGCAATGTAATTAGCATGCCAAATATTACTTGGACTGTGAATTGGAACGAAATCGCCAATAGATAAGACCATTTTACAATTTGGGCCCAAGTTAGAAGCAGAGCCTAAGGTGTAAATTATCGATAGTCCATATCTCGGAAACTATAAGAGATAATGCAACTTGGTCACCGGCAATGTAATTAGCATGCCGAATATTACTTGGAATGTGAACTGGAACGAAATCGCCAATAGATAAGACCATTTTACAATTTGGGCCCAAGTTAGAAGCAGAGCCTAAGGTGTAAATTATCGATAGTCCATATCTCGGAAACTATAAGAGATAATGCAATTTGGCAACCGGCAATGTAATTAGCATGCCGAATATTACTTGGAATGTGAATTGGAACGAAATCGCCAATAGATAAGACCATTTTACAATTTGGGCCCAAGTTAGAAGCAGAGCCTAAGGTGTAAATTATCGATAGTCCATATCTTGGAAACTATAAGAGATAATGCAATTTGGCAACCGGCATTGTAATTAGCATGCCGAATATTACTTGGAAAGTGAATTGGAACGAAATCGCCAATAGATAAGTCCATTTTACAATTTGGGCCCAAGTTAGAAGCAGAGCCTAAGGTGTAAATTATCGACAGTCCATATCTCGGAAGCTATAAGAGATAATGCAATTTGGCAACCGGCAATGCAATTAGCATGCCGAATATTACTTGGAATGTGAATTGGAACGAAATCGCCAATAGATAAGACCATTTTACAATTTGAGCCCAAGTTAGAAGCAGAGCCTAAGGTGTAAATTATCGATAGTCCATATCTCGGAAACTATAAGAGATAATGCAATTTGGCAACCGGCAATGTAATTAGCATGCCGAATATTACTTGGAGAGTGAATTGGAACGAAATCGCCAATAGATAAGACCATTTTACAATTTGGGCCCAAGTTAGAAGCAGAGCCTAAGGTGTAAATTATCGATAGTCCATATCTCGGAAACTATAAGAGATAATGCAATTTGGCAACCGGCAATGTAATTAGCATGCCGAATATTACTTGGAATGTGAATTGGAACGAAATCGCCAATAGATAAGACCATTTTACAATTTGGGCCCAAGTTAGAAGCAGAGCCTAAGGTGTAAATTATCGATAGTCCATATCTCGGAAACTACAAGAGATAATGCAATTTGGCAACCGGCAATGTAATTAGCATGCCGAATATTACTTGGAATGTGAATTGGAACGAAATCGCCAATAGATAAGACCATTTTACAATTTGGGCCCAAGTTAGAAGCAGAGCCTAAGATGTAAATTATCGATAGTCCATATCTCGGAAACTATAAGAGATAATGCAATTTGGCAACCGGCAATGTAATTAGCATGCCGAATATTACTTGGAATGTGAATTGGAACGAAATCGCCAATAGATAAGGCCATTTTACAATTTGGGCCCAAGTTAGAAGCAGAGCCTAAGGTGTAAATTATCGATAGTCCATATCTCGGAAACTATAAGAGATAATGCAATTTGGCAACCGGCAATGTAATTAGCATGCCGAATATTACTTGGAATGTGAATTGGAACGAAATCGCCAATATTTAAGACCATTTTACAATTTGGCCCCAAGTTAGAAGCAGAGCCTAAGGTGTAAATTATCGATAGTTCATATCTCGGAAACTATAAGAGATAATGCAATTTGGCAACCGGCAATGTAATCAGCATGCCGAATATTACTTGGAATGTGAATTGGAACGAAATCGCCAATAGATAAGTCCATTTTACAATTTGGGCCCAAGTTAGAAGCAGAGCCAAAGGTGTAAATTATCGATAGTCCATATCTCGGAAACTATAAGAGATAATGCAATTTGGCAACCGGCAATGTAATTAGCATGCCGAATACTACTTGGAATGTGAATTGGAACGAAATCGCCAATAGATAAGACCATTTTACACTTTGGGCCCAAGTTAGAAGCAGAGCCTAAGGTTAAAAATAATCGATAGTCCATATCTCGGAAACTATAAGAGATAATGCAATTTGGGAACCGGCAATGTAATTAGCATGCCGAATATTACTTGGAATGTGAATTGGAACGAAATCGCCAATAGATAAGACCATTTTACAATTTGGGCCCAAGATAGAAGCAGAGCCTAAGGTGTAAATTATCGATAGTCCATATCTCGGAAACTATAAGAGATAATGCAATTTGGCAACTGGCAATGTAATTAGCATGCCGAATATTACTTGGAATGTGAATTGGAACGAAATCGCCAATAGATAAGACCATTTTACAATTTGGGCCCAAGTTAGAAGCAGAGCCTAAGGTGTAAATTATCGATAGTCCATATCTCGGAAACTATAAGAGATAATGCAATTTGGCAACCGGCAATGTAATTAGCATGCCGAATATTACTTGGAATGTGAATTGGAACGAAATCGCCTATAGATAAGACCATTTTACAATTTGGGCCCAAGTTAGAAGCAGAGCCTAAGGTGTAAATTATCGATAGTCCATATCTCGGAAACTATAAGAGATAATGCAATTTGGCAACCGGCAATGTAATTAGCATGCCGAATATTACTTGGAATGTGAATTGGAATGAAATCGCCAATAGATAAGACCATTTTACAATTTGGGCCCAAGTTAGAAGCAGAGCCTAAGGTGTAAATTATCGATAGTCCATATCTCGGAAACTATAAGAGATAATGCAATTTGGCAACCGGAAATGTAATTAGCATGCCGAATATTACTTGTAATGTGAATTGGAACGAAATCGGCAATAGATAAGACCATTTTACAATTTGGGCCCAAGTTAGAAGCAGAGCCTAAGGTGTAAATTAACGATAGTCCATATCTCGGAAACTATAAGAGATAATGCAATTTGGCAACCGGCAATGTAATTAGCATGCCGAATATTACTTGGAATGTGAATTGGGACGAAATCGCCAATAGATAAGACCATTTTACAATTTGGGCCCAAGTTAGAAGCAGAGCCTAAGATGTAAATTATCGATAGTCCATATCTCGGAAACTATAAGAGATAATGCAATTTGGCAACTGGCAATGTAATTAGCATGCCGAATATTACTTGGAATGTGAATTGGAACGAAATCGCCAATAGGTAAGACCATTTTACAATTTGGGCTCAAATTAGAAGCAGAGCCTAAGGTGTAAATTATCGATAGTCCATATCTCGGAAACTATAAGAGATAATGCAATTTGGCAACCGGCAATGTAATTAGCATGCCGAATATTACTTGGAATGTGAGTTGGAACGAAATCGCCAATAGATAAGACGATTTTACAATTTGGGCCCAAGTTAGAAGCAGAGCCTAAGGTGTAAATTATCGATAGTCCATATCTCGGAAACTATAAGAGATAATGCAATTTGGCAACCGGCAATGTAATTAGCATGCCGAATATTACTTGGAATGTGAATTGGAACGAAATCGCCAATAGATAAGACCATTTTACAATTTGGGCCCAAGTTAGAAGCAGAGCCTAAGGTGTAAATTATCGATAGTCCATATCTCGGAAACTATAAGAGATAATGCAATTTGGCAACCGGCAATGTAATTAGCATGCCGAATATTACTTGGAATGTGAATTGGAACGAAATCGCCTATAGATAAGACCATTTTACAATTTGGGCCCAAGTTAGAAGCAGAGCCTAAGGTGTAAATTATCGATAGTCCATATATCGGAAACTATAAGAGATAATGCAATTTGGCAACCGGCAATGTAATTAGCATGCCGAATATTACTTGGAATGTGAATTGGAACGAAATCGGCAATAGATAAGACCATTTTACAATTTGGGCCCAAGTTAGAAGCAGAGCCTAAGGTGTAAATTAACGATAGTCCATATCTCGGAAACTATAAAAGATAATGCAATTTGGCAACCGGCAATGTAATTAGCATGCCGAATATTACTTGGAATGTGAATTGGGACGAAATCGCCAATAGATAAGACCATTTTACAATTTGGGCCCAAGTTAGAAGCAGAGCCTAAGATGTAAATTATCGATAGTCCATATCTCGGAAACTATAAGAGATAATGCAATTTGGCAACTGGCAATGTAATTAGCATGCCGAATATTACTTGGAATGTGAATTGGAACGAAATCGCCAATAGGTAAGACCATTTTACAATTTGGGCCCAAGTTAGAAGCAGAGCCTAAGGTGTAAATTATCGATAGTCCATATCTCGGAAACTATAAGAGATAATGCAATTTGGCAACCGGCAATGTAATTAGCATGCCGAATATTACTTGGAATGTGAATTGGAACGAAATCGCCAATAGATAAGACGATTTTACAATTTGGGCCCAAGTTAGAAGCAGAGCCTAAGGTGTAAATTATCGATAGTCCATATCTCGGAAACTATAAGAGATAATGCAATTTGGCAACCGGCAATGTAATTAGCATGCCGAATATTACTTGGAATGTGAATTGGGGCGAAATCGCCAATAGATAAGACCATTTTACAATTTGGGCCCAAGTTAGAAGCAGAGCCTAAGATGTAAATTATCGATAGTCCATATCTTGGAAACTATAAGAGATAATGTAATTTGGCAACCGGCAATGTAATTAGCATGCCGAATATTACTTGGAATGTGAATAGGAACGAAATCGCCAATAGATAAGACCATTTTACAATTTGGGCCCAAGTTAGAAGCAGAGCCTAAGGTGTAAGTAATCGATAGTCCATATCTCGGAAACTATAAGAGATAATGCAATTTGGCAACCGGCAATGTAATTAGCATGCCGAATATTACTTGGAACGTGAATTGGAACGAAATCGCCAATAGGTAAGACCATTTTACAATTTGGGCCCAAGTTAGAAGCAGAGCCTAAGGTGTAAAATTATCGATAGTCCGTATCTCGGAAACTATAAGAGATAATTCAATTTGGCAACCGGCAATGTAATTAGCATGCCGGATATTACTTGGAATGTGAATTGGAACGAAATCGCCAATAGATAAGACCATTTTACAATTTGGGCCCAAGTTAGAAGCAGAGCCTAAGGTGTAAATTATCGATAGTCCATATCTCGGAAACTATAAGAGATAATGCAATTTGGCAACCGGCAATGTAATTAGCATGCCGAATATTACTTGGAATGTGAATTGGAACGAAATCGCCAATAGATAAGACCATTTTACAATTTGGGCCCAAGTTAGAAGCAGAGCCTAAGGTGTAAATTATCGATAGTCCATATCTCGGAAACTATAAGAGATAATGCAATTTGGCAACCGGCAATGTAATTAGCATGCCGAATATTACTTGGAATGTGATTTGGAACGAAATCGCCAATAGATAAGACCATTTTACAATTTGGGCCCAAGTTAGAAGCAGAGCCTAAGGTGTAAATTATCGATAGTCCATATCTCGGAAACTATAAGAGATAATGCAATTTGGCAACCGGCAATGTAATTAGCATGCCGAATATTACTTGGAATGTGAATTGGAACGAAATCGCCAATAGATAAGACCATTTTACAATTTGGGCCCAAGTTAGAAGCAGAGCCTAAGGTGTAAATTATCGATAGTCCATATCTCGGAAACTATAAGAGATAATGCAATTTGGCAACCGGCAATGTAATTAGCATGCCGAATATTACTTGGAGAGTGAATTGGAACGAAATCGCCAATAGATAAGACCATTTTACAATTTGGGCCCAAGTTAGAAGCAGAGCCTAAGGTGTAAATTATCGACAGTCCATATCTCGGAAGCTATAAGAGATAATGCAATTTGGCAACCGGCAATGCAATTAGCATGCCGAATATTACTTGGAATGTGGAATTGGAACGAAATCGCAAATAGATAAGACCATTTTACAATTTGAGCCCAAGTTAGAAGCAGAGCCTAAGGTGTAAATTATCGATAGTCCATATCTCGTAAACTATAAGAGATAATGCAATTTGGCAACCGGCAATGTAATTAGCATGCCGAATATTACTTGGAAAGTGAATTGGAACGAAATCGCCAAAAGATAAGACCATCTTACAATTTGGGCCCAAGTTAGAAGCAGAGCCTGAGGTGTAAATTATCGATAGTCCATATCTCGGAAACTATAAGAGATAATGCAATTTGGCAACCGGCAATGTAATTAGCATGCCGAATATTACTTGGAAAGTGAATTGGAACGAAATCACCAATAGATAAGACCATTTTACAATTTGGGCCCAAGTTAGAAGCAGAGCCTAAGGTGTAAATTATCGATAGTCCATATCTCGGAAACTATAAGAGGTAATGCAATTTGGCAACCGGCAATGTAATAAGCATGCCGAATATTACTTGGAATGTGAATTGGAACGAAATCGCCAATAGATAAGACCATTTTACAATTTGGGCCCAAGTTAGAAGCAGAGCCTAAGGTGTAAATTATCGATAGTCCATATCTCGGAAACTATAAGAGATAATGCAATTTGGCAACCGGCAATGTAATTAGCATGCCGAATATTACTTGGAATGTGATTTGGAACGAAATCGCCAATAGATAAGACCATTTTACAATTTGGGCCCAAGTTAGAAGCAGAGCCTAAGGTGTAAATTATCGATAGTCCATATCTCGGAAACTATAAGAGATAATGCAATTTGGCAACCGGCAATGTAATTAGCATGCCGAATATTACTTGGAATGTGAATTGGAACGAAATCGCCAATAGATAAGACCATTTTACAATTTGGGCCCAAGTTAGAAGCAGAGCCTAAGGTGTAAATTATCGATAGTCCATATCTCGGAAACTATAAGAGATAATGCAATTTGGCAACCGGCAATGTAATTAGCATGCCGAATATTACTTGGACAGTGAATTGGAACGAAATCGCCAATAGATAAGACCATTTTACAATTTGGGCCCAAGTTAGAAGCAGAGCCTAAGGTGTAAATTATCGACAGTCCATATCTCGGAAGCTATAAGAGATAATGCAATTTGGCAACCGGCAATGCAATTAGCATGCCGAATATTACTTGGAATGTGAATTGGAACGAAATCGCCAATAGATAAGACCATTTTACAATTTGAGCCCAAGTTAGAAGCAGAGCCTAAGGTGTAAATTATCGATAGTCCATATCTCGTAAACTATAAGAGATAATGCAATTTGGCAAACGGCAATGTAATTAGCATGCCGAATATTACTTGGAGAGTGAATTGGAACGAAATCGCCAAAAGATAAGACCATTTTACAATTTGGGCCCAAGTTAGAAGCAGAGCCTGAGGTGTAAATTATCGATAGTCCATATCTCGGAAACTATAAGAGATAATGCAATTTGGCAACCGGCAATGTAATTAGCATGCCGAATATTACTTGGAAAGTGAATTGGAACGAAATCACCAATAGATAAGACCATTTTACAATTTGGGCCCAAGTTAGAAGCAGAGCCTAAGGTGTAAATTATCGATAGTCCATATCTCGGAAACTATAAGAGGTAATGCAATTTGGCAACCGGCAATGTAATTAGCATGCCGAATATTACTTGGAATGTGAATTGGAACGAAATCGCCAATAGATAAGACCATTTTACAATTTGGGCCCAAGTTAGAAGCAGAGCCTAAGGTGTAAATTATCGATAGTCCATATCTCGGAAACTATAAGAGATAATGCAATTTGGCAACCGGCAATGTAATTAGCATGCCGAATACTACTTGGAATGTGAATTGGAACGAAATCGCCAATAGATAAGACCATTTTACAATTTGGGCCCAAGTTAGAAGCAGAGCCTAAGGTGTAAATTATCGATAGTCCATATCTCGGAAACTATAAGAGATAATGCAATTTGGCAACCGGCAATGTAATTAGCATGCCGAATAATACTTGGAATGTGAATTGGAACGAAATCGCCAATAGATAAGACGATTTTACAATTTGGGCCCAAGTTAGAAGCAGAGCCTAAGGTGTAAATTATCGATAGTCCATATCTCGGAAACTATAAGAGATAATGCAATTTGGCAACCGGCAATGTAATTAGCATGCCGAATATTACTTGGAATGTGAATTGGAACGAAATCGCCAACAGATAAGACCATTTTACAATTTGGGCCCAAGTTAGAAGCAGAGACTAAGGTGCAAATTATCGATAGTCCATATCTCGGAAACTATAAGAGATAATGCAATTTGGCAACCGGCAATGTAATTAGCATGCCGAATATTACTTGGAATGTGAATTGCATCGAAATCGCCAATAGATAAGACCATTTTACAATTTGGGCCCAAGTTCGAAGCAGAGCCTAAGGTGTAAATTATCGTTAGTTCATATCTCGGAAACTATAAGAGATAATGCAATTTGGCAACCGGCAATGTAATTAGCATGCCGAATATTACTTGGAATGTGAATTGGAACGAAATCGCCAATAGATAAGGCCATTTTACAATTTGGGCCCAAGTTAGAAGCAGAGCCTAAGGTGTAAATTATCGATAGTCCATATCTCGGAAACTATAAGAGATAATGCAATTTGGCAACCGGCAATGTAATTAGCATGCCGAATATTACTTGGAATGTGAATTGGAACGAAATCGCCAATAGGTAAGACCATTTTACAATTTGGGCCCAAGTTAGAAGCAGAGCCTAAGGTGTAAATAATCGATAGTCCATATCTCGAAAACTATAAGAGATAATTCAATTTGGCAACCGGCAATGTAATTAGCATGCCGGATATTACTTGGAATGTGAATTGGAACGAAATCGCCAATAGATAAGACCATTTTACAATTTGGGCCCAAGTTAGAAGCAGAGCCTAAGGTGTAAATTATCGATAGTCCATATCTCGGAAACTATAAGAGATAATGCAATTTGGCAACCGGCAATGTAATTAGCATGCCGAATATTACTTGGAATGTGAATTGGAACGAAATCGCCAATAGATAAGGCGATTTTACAATTTGGGCCCAAGTTAGAAGCAGAGCCTAAGGGGTAAATTATCGATAGTCCATATCTCGGAAACTAGAAGAGATAATGCAATTTGGCAACCGGCAATGTAATTAGCATGCCGAATATTACTTGGAATGTGAATTGGAACGAAATCGCCAATAGATAAGACCATTTTACAATTTGGGCCCAAGTTAGAAGCAGAGCCTAAGGTGTAAATTATCGATAGTCCATATCTCGGAAACTATAAGAGATAATGCAATTTGGCAACCGGAATGTAATTAGCATGCCGAATATTACTTGGAATGTGAATTGGAATGAAATCGCCAATAGATAAGACCATTTTACAATTTGGGCCCAAGTTAGAAGCAGAGCCTAAGGTGTAAATTATCGATAGTCCATATCTCGGAAACTATAAGAGATAATGCAATTTGGCAACCGGCAATGTAATTAGCATGCCGAATATTACTTGGAATGTGAATTGGAACGAAATCGCCAATAGATAAGACCATTTTACAATTTGGGTCCAAGTTAGAAGCAGAGCCTAAGATGTAAATTATCGATAGTCCATATCTCGGAAACTATAAGAGATAATGCAATTTGGCAACCGGCAATGTAATTAGCATGCCGAATATTACTTGGAATGTGAATTGGAACGAAATCGCCAATAGATAAGACCATTTTACAATTTGGGCCCAAGTTAGAAGCAGAGCCTAAGATGTAAATTATCGATAGTCCATATCTCGGAAACTATAAGAGATAATGCAATTTGGCAACCGGCAATGTAATTAGCATGCCGAATATTACTTGGAATGTGAATTGGAACGAAATCGCCAATAGATAAGACCATTTTACAATTTGGGCCCAAGTTAGAAGCAGAGCCTAAGGTGTAAATTATCGATAGTCCATATCTCGGAAACTATAAGAGATAATGCAATTTGGCAACCGGCAATGTAATTAGCATGCCGAATATTACTTGGAATGTGAATTGGAACGAAATCGCCAATAGGTAAGACCATTTTACAATTTGGGCCCAAGTTAGAAGCAGAGCCTAAGGTGTAAATTATCGATAGTCCATATCTCGGAAACTATAAGAGATAATTTAATTTGGCAACCGGCAATGTAATTAGCATGCCGGATATTACTTGGAATGTGAATTGGAACGAAATCGCCAATAGATAAGGCCATTTTACAATTTGGGCCCAAGTTAGAAGCAGAGCCTAAGGTGTAAATTACCGATAGTCCATATCTCGGAAACTATAAGAGATAATGTAATTTGGCAACCGGCAATGTAATTAGCATGCCGAATATTACTTGGAATGTGAATTGGAACGAAATCGCCAATAGATAAGACGATTTTACAATTTGGGCCCAAGTTAGAAGCAGAGCCTAAGGTGTAAATTATCGATAGTCCATATCTCGGAAACTATAAGAGATAATGCAATTTGGCAACCGGCAATGTAATTAGCATGCCGAATATTACTTGGAATGTGAATTGGAACGAAATCGCCAATAGATAAGACCATTTTACAATTTGGGCTCAAGTTAGAAACAAAGGTGTAACTAAGGTGTAAATTATCGATAGTCCATATCTCGGAAACTATAAGAGATAATGCAATTTGGCAACCGGCAATGTAAATAGCATGCCGAATATTACTTGGAATGTGAATTGGAACGAAATCGCCAATAGAGAAGACCATTTTACAATTTGGGCCCAAGTTAGAAGCAGAGCCTAAGGTATAAATTATCGATAGTCCATATCTCGGAAACTATAAGAGATAATGCAATTTGGCAACCGGAAATGTAATTAGCATGCCGAATATTACTTGGAATGTGAATTGGAACGAAATCGCCAATAGATAAGACCATTTTACAATTTGGGCCCAAGTTAGAAGCAGAGCCTAAGGTGTAAATTATCGATAGTCCATATCTCGGAAACTATAATAGATAATGCAATTTGGCAACCGGCAATGTAATTAGCATGCCGAATATTACTTGGAAAGTGAATTGGAACGAAATCGCCAATAGATAAGACCATTTTACAATTTGGGCCCAAGTTAGAAGCAGAGCCTAAGGTGTAAATTATCGACAGTCCATATCTCGGAAGCTATAAGAGATAATGCAATTTGGCAACCGGCAATGCAATTAGCATGCCGAATATTACTTGGAATGTGAATTGGAACGAAATCGCAAATAGATAAGACCATTTTACAATTTGAGCCCAAGTTAGAAGCAGAGCCTAAGGTGTAAATTATCGATAGTCCATATCTCGTAAACTATAAGAGATAATGCAATTTGGCAACCGGCAATGTAATTAGCATGCCGAATATTACTTGGAGAGTGAATTGGAACGAAATCGCCAAAAGATAAGACCATTTTACAATTTGGGCCCAAGTTAGAAGCAGAGCCTGAGGTGTAAATTATCGATAGTCCATATCTCGGAAACTATAAGAGATAATGCAATTTGGCAACCGGCAATGTAATTAGCATGCCGAATATTACTTGGAAAGTGAATTGGAACGAAATCACCAATAGATAAGACCATTTTACAATTTGGGCCCAAGTTAGAAGCAGAGCCTAAGGTGTAAATTATCGATAGTCCATATCTCGGAAACTATAAGAGGTAATGCAATTTGGCAACCGGCAATGTAATAAGCATGCCGAATATTACTTGGAATGTGAATTGGAACGAAATCGCCAATAGATAAGACCATTTTACAAATTGGGCCCAAGTTAGAAGCAGAGCCTAAGGTGTAAATTATCGATAGTCCATATCTCGGAAACTATAAGAGATAATGCAATTTGGCAACCGGCAATGTAATTAGCATGCCGAATATTACTTGGAATGTGAATTGGGGCGAAATCGCCAATAGATAAGACCATTTTACAATTTGGGCCCAAGTTAGAAGCAGAGCCTAAGGTGTAAATTATCGATAGTCCGTATCTCGGAAACTATAAGAGATAATTCAATTTGGCAACCGGCAATGTAATTAGCATGCCGGATATTACTTGGAATGTGAATTGGAACGAAATCGCCAATAGATAAGACCATTTTACAATTTGGGCCCAAGTTAGAAGCAGAGCCTAAGGTGTAAATTATCGATAGTCCATATCTCGGAAACTATAAGAGATAATGCAATTTGGCAACCGGCAATGTAATTAGCATGCCGAATATTACTTGGAATGTGATTTGGAACGAAATCGCCAATAGATAAGACCATTTTACAATTTGGGCCCAAGTTAGAAGCAGAGCCTAAGGTGTAAATTATCGATAGTCCATATCTCGGAAACTATAAGAGATAATGCAATTTGGCAACCGGCAATGTAATTAGCATGCCGAATATTACTTGGAATGTGAATTGGAACGAAATCGCCAATAGATAAGACCATTTTACAATTTGGGCCCAAGTTAGAAGCAGAGCCTAAGGTGTAAATTATCGATAGTCCATATCTCGGAAACTATAAGAGATAATGCAATTTGGCAAACGGCAATGTAATTAGCATGCCGAATATTACTTGGAAAGTGAATTGGAACGAAATCGCCAATAGATAAGACCATTTTACAATTTGGGCCCAAGTTAGAAGCAGAGCCTAAGGTGTAAATTATCGACAGTCCATATCTCGGAAGCTATAAGAGATAATGCAATTTGGCAACCGGCAATGCAATTAGCATGCCGAATATTACTTGGAATGTGAATTGGAACGAAATCGCCAATAGATAAGACCATTTTACAATTTGAGCCCAAGTTAGAAGCAGAGCCTAAGGTGTAAATTATCGATAGTCCATATCTCGTAAACTATAAGAGATAATGCAATTTGGCAAACGGCAATGTAATTAGCATGCCGAATATTACTTGGAGAGTGAATTGGAACGAAATCGCCAAAAGATAAGACCATTTTACAATTTGGGCCCAAGTTAGAAGCAGAGCCTGAGGTGTAAATTATCGATAGTCCATATCTCGGAAACTATAAGAGATAATGCAATTTGGCAACCGGCAATGTAATTAGCATGCCGAATATTACTTGGAAAGTGAATTGGAACGAAATCACCAATAGATAAGACCATTTTACAATTTGGGCCCAAGTTAGAAGCAGAGCCTAAGGTGTAAATTATCGATAGTCCATATCTCGGAAACTATAAGAGGTAATGCAATTTGGCAACCGGCAATGTAATTAGCATGCCGAATATTACTTGGAATGTGAATTGGAACGAAATCGCCAATAGATAAGACCATTTTACAATTTGGGCCCAAGTTAGAAGCAGAGCCTAAGGTGTAAATTATCGATAGTCCATATCTCGGAAACTATAAGAGATAATGCAATTTGGCAACCGGCAATGTAATTAGCATGCCGAATACTACTTGGAATGTGAATTGGAACGAAATCGCCAATAGATAAGACCATTTTACAATTTGGGCCCAAGTTAGAAGCAGAGCCTAAGGTGTAAATTATCGATAGTCCATATCTCGGAAACTATAAGAGATAATGCAATTTGGCAACCGGCAATGTAATTAGCATGCCGAATAATACTTGGAATGTGAATTGGAACGAAATCGCCAATAGATAAGACGATTTTACAATTTGGGCCCAAGTTAGAAGCAGAGCCTAAGGTGTAAATTATCGATAGTCCATATCTCGGAAACTATAAGAGATAATGCAATTTGGCAACCGGCAATGTAATTAGCATGCCGAATATTACTTGGAATGTGAATTGGAACGAAATCGCCAACAGATAAGACCATTTTACAATTTGGGCCCAAGTTAGAAGCAGAGACTAAGGTGCAAATTATCGATAGTCCATATCTCGGAAACTATAAGAGATAATGCAATTTGGCAACCGGCAATGTAATTAGCATGCCGAATATTACTTGGAATGTGAATTGCATCGAAATCGCCAATAGATAAGACCATTTTACAATTTGGGCCCAAGTTCGAAGCAGAGCCTAAGGTGTAAATTATCGATAGTTCATATCTCGGAAACTATAAGAGATAATGCAATTTGGCAACCGGCAATGTAATTAGCATGCCGAATATTACTTGGAATGTGAATTGGAACGAAATCGCCAATAGATAAGACCATTTTACAATTTGGGCCCAAGTTAGAAGCAGAGCCTAAGGTGTAAATTATCGATAGTCCATATCTCGGAAACTATAAGAGATAATGCAATTTGGCAACCGGCAATGTAATTAGCATGCCGAATATTACTTGGAATGTGAATTGGAACGAAATCGCCAATAGGTAAGACCATTTTACAATTTGGGCCCAAGTTAGAAGCAGAGCCTAAGGTGTAAATAATCGATAGTCCATATCTCGAAAACTATAAGAGATAATTCAATTTGGCAACCGGCAATGTAATTAGCATGCCGGATATTACTTGGAATGTGAATTGGAACGAAATCGCCAATAGATAAGACCATTTTACAATTTGGGCCCAAGTTAGAAGCAGAGCCTAAGGTGTAAATTATCGACAGTCCATATCTCGGAAGCTATAAGAGATAATGCAATTTGGCAACCGGCAATGCAATTAGCATGCCGAATATTACTTGGAATGTGAATTGGAACGAAATCGCAAATAGATAAGACCATTTTACAATTTGAGCCCAAGTTAGAAGCAGAGCCTAAGGTGTAAATTATCGATAGTCCATATCTCGTAAACTATAAGAGATAATGCAATTTGGCAACCGGCAATGTAATTAGCATGCCGAATATTACTTGGAGAGTGAATTGGAACGAAATCGCCAAAAGATAAGACCATTTTACAATTTGGGCCCAAGTTAGAAGCAGAGCCTGAGGTGTAAATTATCGATAGTCCATATCTCGGAAACTATAAGAGATAATGCAATTTGGCAACCGGCAATGTAATTAGCATGCCGAATATTACTTGGAAAGTGAATTGGAACGAAATCACCAATAGATAAGACCATTTTACAATTTGGGCCCAAGTTAGAAGCAGAGCCTAAGGTGTAAATTATCGATAGTCCATATCTCGGAAACTATAAGAGGTAATGCAATTTGGCAACCGGCAATGTAATAAGCATGCCGAATATTACTTGGAATGTGAATTGGAACGAAATCGCCAATAGATAAGACCATTTTACAATTTGGGCCCAAGTTAGAAGCAGAGCCTAAGGTGTAAATTATCGATAGTCCATATCTCGGAAACTATAAGAGATAATGCAATTTGGCAACCGGCAATGTAATTAGCATGCCGAATATTACTTGGAATGTGAATTGGGGCGAAATCGCCAATAGATAAGACCATTTTACAATTTGGGCCCAAGTTAGAAGCAGAGCCTAAGGTGTAAATTATCGATAGTCCGTATCTCGGAAACTATAAGAGATAATTCAATTTGGCAACCGGCAATGTAATTAGCATGCCGGATATTACTTGGAATGTGAATTGGAACGAAATCGCCAATAGATAAGACCATTTTACAATTTGGGCCCAAGTTAGAAGCAGAGCCTAAGGTGTAAATTATCGATAGTCCATATCTCGGAAACTATAAGAGATAATGCAATTTGGCAACCGGCAATGTAATTAGCATGCCGAATATTACTTGGAATGTGATTTGGAACGAAATCGCCAATAGATAAGACCATTTTACAATTTGGGCCCAAGTTAGAAGCAGAGCCTAAGGTGTAAATTATCGATAGTCCATATCTCGGAAACTATAAGAGATAATGCAATTTGGCAACCGGCAATGTAATTAGCATGCCGAATATTACTTGGAATGTGAATTGGAACGAAATCGCCAATAGATAAGACCATTTTACAATTTGGGCCCAAGTTAGAAGCAGAGCCTAAGGTGTAAATTATCGATAGTCCATATCTCGGAAACTATAAGAGATAATGCAATTTGGCAACCGGCAATGTAATTAGCATGCCGAATATTACTTGGAGAGTGAATTGGAACGAAATCGCCAATAGATAAGACCATTTTACAATTTGGGCCCAAGTTAGAAGCAGAGCCTAAGGTGTAAATTATCGACAGTCCATATCTCGGAAGCTATAAGAGATAATGCAATTTGGCAACCGGCAATGCAATTAGCATGCCGAATATTACTTGGAATGTGAATTGGAACGAAATCGCCAATAGATAAGACCATTTTACAATTTGAGCCCAAGTTAGAAGCAGAGCCTAAGGTGTAAATTATCGATAGTCCATATCTCGTAAACTATAAGAGATAATGCAATTTGGCAAACGGCAATGTAATTAGCATGCCGAATATTACTTGGAGAGTGAATTGGAACGAAATCGCCAAAAGATAAGACCATTTTACAATTTGGGCCCAAGTTAGAAGCAGAGCCTGAGGTGTAAATTATCGATAGTCCATATCTCGGAAACTATAAGAGATAATGCAATTTGGCAACCGGCAATGTAATTAGCATGCCGAATATTACTTGGAAAGTGAATTGGAACGAAATCACCAATAGATAAGACCATTTTACAATTTGGGCCCAAGTTAGAAGCAGAGCCTAAGGTGTAAATTATCGATAGTCCATATCTCGGAAACTATAAGAGGTAATGCAATTTGGCAACCGGCAATGTAATTAGCATGCCGAATATTACTTGGAATGTGAATTGGAACGAAATCGCCAATAGATAAGACCATTTTACAATTTGGGCCCAAGTTAGAAGCAGAGCCTAAGGTGTAAATTATCGATAGTCCATATCTCGGAAACTATAAGAGATAATGCAATTTGGCAACCGGCAATGTAATTAGCATGCCGAATACTACTTGGAATGTGAATTGGAACGAAATCGCCAATAGATAAGACCATTTTACAATTTGGGCCCAAGTTAGAAGCAGAGCCTAAGGTGTAAATTATCGATAGTCCATATCTCTGAAACTATAAGAGATAATGCAATTTGGCAACCGGCAATGTAATTAGCATGCCGAATAATACTTGGAATGTGAATTGGAACGAAATCGCCAATAGATAAGACGATTTTACAATTTGGGCCCAAGTTAGAAGCAGAGCCTAAGGTGTAAATTATCGATAGTCCATATCTCGGAAACTATAAGAGATAATGCAATTTGGCAACCGGCAATGTAATTAGCATGCCGAATATTACTTGGAATGTGAATTGGAACGAAATCGCCAACAGATAAGACCATTTTACAATTTGGGCCCAAGTTAGAAGCAGAGACTAAGGTGCAAATTATCGATAGTCCATATCTCGGAAACTATAAGAGATAATGCAATTTGGCAACCGGCAATGTAATTAGCATGCCGAATATTACTTGGAATGTGATTTGGAACGAAATCGCCAATAGATAAGACCATTTTACAATTTGGGCCCAAGTTAGAAGCAGAGCCTAAGGTGTAAATTATCGATAGTCCATATCTCGGAAACTATAAGAGATAATGCAATTTGGCAACCGGCAATGTAATTAGCATGCCGAATATTACTTGGAATGTGAATTGGAACGAAATCGCCAATAGATAAGACCATTTTGCAATTTGGGCCCAAGTTAGAAGCAGAGCCTAAGGTGTAAATTATCGATAGTCCATATCTCGGAAACTATAAGAGATAATGCAATTTGGCAACCGGCAATGTAATTAGCATGCCGAATATTACTTGGAAAGTGAATTGGAACGAAATCGCCAATAGATAAGACCATTTTACAATTTGGGCCCAAGTTAGAAGCAGAGCCTAAGGTGTAAATTATCGACAGTCCATATCTCGGAAGCTATAAGAGATAATGCAATTTGGCAACCGGCAATGCAATTAGCATGCCGAATATTACTTGGAATGTGAATTGGAACGAAATCGCCAATAGATAAGACCATTTTACAATTTGAGCCCAAGTTAGAAGCAGAGCCTAAGGTGTAAATTATCGATAGTCCATATCTCGTAAACTATAAGAGATAATGCAATTTGGCAAACGGCAATGTAATTAGCATGCCGAATATTACTTGGAGAGTGAATTGGAACGAAATCGCCAAAAGATAAGACCATTTTACAATTTGGGCCCAAGTTAGAAGCAGAGCCTGAGGTGTAAATTATCGATAGTCCATATCTCGGAAACTATAAGAGATAATGCAATTTGGCAACCGGCAATGTAATTAGCATGCCGAATATTACTTGGAGAGTGAATTGGAACGAAATCACCAATAGATAAGACCATTTTACAATTTGGGCCCAAGTTAGAAGCAGAGCCTAAGGTGTAAATTATCGATAGTCCATATCTCGGAAACTATAAGAGGTAATGCAATTTGGCAACCGGCAATGTAATTAGCATGCCGAATATTACTTGGAATGTGAATTGGAACGAAATCGCCAATAGATAAGACCATTTTACAATTTGGGCCCAAGTTAGAAGCAGAGCCTAAGGTGTAAATTATCGATAGTCCATATCTCGGAAACTATAAGAGATAATGCAATTTGGCAACCGGCAATGTAATTAGCATGCCGAATACTACTTGGAATGTGAATTGGAACGAAATCGCCAATAGATAAGACCATTTTACAATTTGGGCCCAAGTTAGAAGCAGAGCCTAAGGTGTAAATTATCGATAGTCCATATCTCGGAAACTATAAGAGATAATGCAATTTGGCAACCGGCAATGTAATTAGCATGCCGAATAATACTTGGAATGTGAATTGGAACGAAATCGCCAATAGATAAGACGATTTTACAATTTGGGCCCAAGTTAGAAGCAGAGCCTAAGGTGTAAATTATCGATAGTCCATATCTCGGAAACTATAAGAGATAATGCAATTTGGCAACCGGCAATGTAATTAGCATGCCGAATATTACTTGGAATGTGAATTGGAACGAAATCGCCAACAGATAAGACCATTTTACAATTTGGGCCCAAGTTAGAAGCAGAGACTAAGGTGCAAATTATCGATAGTCCATATCTCGGAAACTATAAGAGATAATGCAATTTGGCAACCGGCAATGTAATTAGCATGCCGAATATTACTTGGAATGTGAATTGCATCGAAATCGCCAATAGATAAGACCATTTTACAATTTGGGCCCAAGTTCGAAGCAGAGCCTAAGGTGTAAATTATCGATAGTTCATATCTCGGAAACTATAAGAGATAATGCAATTTGGCAACCGGCAATGTAATTAGCATGCCGAATATTACTTGGAATGTGAATTGGAACGAAATCGCCAATAGATAAGACCATTTTACAATTTGGGCCCAAGTTAGAAGCAGAGCCTAAGGTGTAAATTATCGATAGTCCATATCTCGGAAACTATAAGAGATAATGCAATTTGGCAACCGGCAATGTAATTAGCATGCCGAATATTACTTGGAATGTGAATTGGAACGAAATCGCCAATAGGTAAGACCATTTTACAATTTGGGCCCAAGTTAGAAGCAGAGCCTAAGGTGTAAATAATCGATAGTCCATATCTCGAAAACTATAAGAGATAATTCAATTTGGCAACCGGCAATGTAATTAGCATGCCGGATATTACTTGGAATGTGAATTGGAACGAAATCGCCAATAGATAAGACCATTTTACAATTTGGGCCCAAGTTAGAAGCAGAGCCTAAGGTGTAAATTATCGATAGTCCATATCTCGGAAACTATAAGAGATAATGCAATTTGGCAACCGGCAATGTAATTAGCATGCCGAATATTACTTGGAAAGTGAATTGGAACGAAATCGCCAATAGATAAGGCGATTTTACAATTTGGGCCCAAGTTAGAAGCAGAGCCTAAGGTGTAAATTATCGATAGTCCATATCTCGGAAACTACAAGAGATAATGCAATTTGGCAACCGGCAATGTAATTAGCATGCCGAATATTACTTGGAATGTGAATTGGAACGAAATCGCCAATAGATAAGACCATTTTACAATTTGGGCCCAAGTTAGAAGCAGAGCCTAAGGTGTAAATTATCGATAGTCCATATCTCGGAAACTATAAGAGATAATGCAATTTGGCAACCGGAATGTAATTAGCATGCCGAATATTACTTGGAATGTGAATTGGAATGAAATCGCCAATAGATAAGACCATTTTACAATTTGGGCCCAAGTTAGAAGCAGAGCCTAAGGTGTAAATTATCGATAGTCCATATCTCGGAAACTATAAGAGATAATGCAATTTGGCAACCGGCAATGTAATTAGCATGCCGAATATTACTTGGAATGTGAATTGGAACGAAATCGCCAATAGATAAGACCATTTTACAATTTGGGTCCAAGTTAGAAGCAGAGCCTAAGATGTAAATTATCGATAGTCCATATCTCGGAAACTATAAGAGATAATGCAATTTGGCAACCGGCAATGTAATTAGCATGCCGAATATTACTTGGAATGTGAATTGGAACGAAATCGCCAATAGATAAGACCATTTTACAATTTGGGCCCAAGTTAGAAGCAGAGCCTAAGATGTAAATTATCGATAGTCCATATCTCGGAAACTAAAAGAGATAATGCAATTTGGCAACCGGCAATGTAATTAGCATGCCGAATATTACTTGGAATGTGAATTGGAACGAAATCGCCAATAGATAAGACCATTTTACAATTTGGGCCCAAGTTAGAAGCAGAGCCTAAGGTGTAAATTATCGATAGTCCATATCTCGGAAACTATAAGAGATAATGCAATTTGGCAACCGGCAATGTAATTAGCATGCCGAATATTACTTGGAATGTGAATTGGAACGAAATCGCCAATAGGTAAGACCATTTTACAATTTGGGCCCAAGTTAGAAGCAGAGCCTAAGGTGTAAATTATCGATAGTCCATATCTCGGAAACTATAAGAGATAATTCAATTTGGCAACCGGCAATGTAATTAGCATGCCGGATATTACTTGGAATGTGAATTGGAACGAAATCGCCAATAGATAAGGCCATTTTACAATTTGGGCCCAAGTTAGAAGCAGAGCCTAAGGTGTAAATTACCGATAGTCCATATCTCGGAAACTATAAGAGATAATGCAATTTGGCAACCGGCAATGTAATTAGCATGCCGAATATTACTTGGAATGTGAATTGGAACGAAATCGCCAATGGATAAGACGATTTTACAATTTGGGCCCAAGTTAGAAGCAGAGCCTAAGGTGTAAATTATCGATAGTCCATATCTCGGAAACTATAAGAGATAATGCAATTTGGCAACCGGCAATGTATAAGCATGCCGAATATTACTTGGAATGTGAATTGGAACGAAATCGCCAATAGATAAGACCATTTTACAATTTGGGCTCAAGTTAGAAACAAAGGTGTAACTAAGGTGTAAATTATCGATAGTCCATATCTCGGAAACTATAAGAGATAATGCAATTTGGCAACCGGCAATGTAAATAGCATGCCGAATATTACTTGGAATGTGAATTGGAACGAAATCGCCAATAGAGAAGACCATTTTACAATTTGGGCCCAAGTTAGAAGCAGAGCCTAAGGTATAAATTATCGATAGTCCATATCTCGGAAACTATAAGAGATAATGCAATTTGGCAACCGGAAATGTAATTAGCATGCCGAATATTACTTGGAATGTGAATTGGAACGAAATCGCCAATAGATAAGACCATTTTACAATTTGGGCCCAAGTTAGAAGCAGAGCCTAAGGTGTAAATTATCGATAGTCCATATCTCGGAAACTATAAGAGATAATGCAATTTGGCAACCGGAAATGTAATTAGCATGCCGAATATTACTTGGAATGTGAATTGGAACGAAATCGCCAATAGATAAGACCATTTTACAATTTGGGCCCAAGTTAGAAGCAGAGCCTAAGGTGTAAATTATCGATAGTCCATATCTCGGAAACTATAAGAGAAAATGCAATTTTTCAACCGGCAATGTAATTAGCATGCCGAATATTACATGGAATGTGAATTGGAACGAAATCGCCAATAGGTAAGACCATTTTATAATTTGGGCCCAAGTTAGAAGCAGAGCCTAAGGTGTAAATTATCGATAGTCCATATCTCGGAAACTATAAGAGATAATTCAATTTGGCCACCGGCAATGCAATTAGCATGCCGAATATTACTTGGAATGTGAATTGGAACGAAATCGCCAATAGATAAGACCATTTTACAATTTGAGCCCAAGTTAGAAGCAGAGCCTAAGGTGTAAATTATCGATAGTCCATATCTCGTAAACTATAAGAGATAATGCAATTTGGCAAACGGCAATGTAATTAGCATGCCGAATATTACTTGGAGAGTGAATTGGAACGAAATCGCCAAAAGATAAGACCATTTTACAATTTGGGCCCAAGTTAGAAGCAGAGCCTGAGGTGTAAATTATCGATAGTCCATATCTCGGAAACTATAAGAGATAATGCAATTTGGCAACCGGCAATGTAATTAGCATGCCGAATATTACTTGGAAAGTGAATTGGAACGAAATCACCAATAGATAAGACCATTTTACAATTTGGGCCCAAGTTAGAAGCAGAGCCTAAGGTGTAAATTATCGATAGTCCATATCTCGGAAACTATAAGAGGTAATGCAATTTGGCAACCGGCAATGTAATTAGCATGCCGAATATTACTTGGAATGTGAATTGGAACGAAATCGCCAATAGATAAGACCATTTTACAATTTGGGCCCAAGTTAGAAGCAGAGCCTAAGGTGTAAATTATCGATAGTCCATATCTCGGAAACTATAAGAGATAATGCAATTTGGCAACCGGCAATGTAATTAGCATGCCGAATACTACTTGGAATGTGAATTGGAACGAAATCGCCAATAGATAAGACCATTTTACAATTTGGGCCCAAGTTAGAAGCAGAGCCTAAGGTGTAAATTATCGATAGTCCATATCTCGGAAACTATAAGAGATAATGCAATTTGGCAACCGGCAATGTAATTAGCATGCCGAATAATACTTGGAATGTGAATTGGAACGAAATCGCCAATAGATAAGACGATTTTACAATTTGGGCCCAAGTTAGAAGCAGAGCCTAAGGTGTAAATTATCGATAGTCCATATCTCGGAAACTATAAGAGATAATGCAATTTGGCAACCGGCAATGTAATTAGCATGCCGAATATTACTTGGAATGTGAATTGGAACGAAATCGCCAACAGATAAGACCATTTTACAATTTGGGCCCAAGTTAGAAGCAGAGACTAAGGTGCAAATTATCGATAGTCCATATCTCGGAAACTATAAGAGATAATGCAATTTGGCAACCGGCAATGTAATTAGCATGCCGAATATTACTTGGAATGTGAATTGCATCGAAATCGCCAATAGATAAGACCATTTTACAATTTGGGCCCAAGTTCGAAGCAGAGCCTAAGGTGTAAATTATCGATAGTTCATATCTCGGAAACTATAAGAGATAATGCAATTTGGCAACCGGCAATGTAATTAGCATGCCGAATATTACTTGGAATGTGAATTGGAACGAAATCGCCAATAGATAAGACCATTTTACAATTTGGGCCCAAGTTAGAAGCAGAGCCTAAGGTGTAAATTATCGATAGTCCATATCTCGGAAACTATAAGAGATAATGCAATTTGGCAACCGGCAATGTAATTAGCATGCCGAATATTACTTGGAATGTGAATTGGAACGAAATCGCCAATAGGTAAGACCATTTTACAATTTGGGCCCAAGTTAGAAGCAGAGCCTAAGGTGTAAATAATCGATAGTCCATATCTCGAAAACTATAAGAGATAATTCAATTTGGCAACCGGCAATGTAATTAGCATGCCGGATATTACTTGGAATGTGAATTGGAACGAAATCGCCAATAGATAAGACCATTTTACAATTTGGGCCCAAGTTAGAAGCAGAGCCTAAGGTGTAAATTATCGACAGTCCATATCTCGGAAGCTATAAGAGATAATGCAATTTGGCAACCGGCAATGCAATTAGCATGCCGAATATTACTTGGAATGTGAATTGGAACGAAATCGCAAATAGATAAGACCATTTTACAATTTGAGCCCAAGTTAGAAGCAGAGCCTAAGGTGTAAATTATCGATAGTCCATATCTCGTAAACTATAAGAGATAATGCAATTTGGCAACCGGCAATGTAATTAGCATGCCGAATATTACTTGGAGAGTGAATTGGAACGAAATCGCCAAAAGATAAGACCATTTTACAATTTGGGCCCAAGTTAGAAGCAGAGCCTGAGGTGTAAATTATCGATAGTCCATATCTCGGAAACTATAAGAGATAATGCAATTTGGCAACCGGCAATGTAATTAGCATGCCGAATATTACTTGGAAAGTGAATTGGAACGAAATCACCAATAGATAAGACCATTTTACAATTTGGGCCCAAGTTAGAAGCAGAGCCTAAGGTGTAAATTATCGATAGTCCATATCTCGGAAACTATAAGAGGTAATGCAATTTGGCAACCGGCAATGTAATAAGCATGCCGAATATTACTTGGAATGTGAATTGGAACGAAATCGCCAATAGATAAGACCATTTTACAATTTGGGCCCAAGTTAGAAGCAGAGCCTAAGGTGTAAATTATCGATAGTCCATATCTCGGAAACTATAAGAGATAATGCAATTTGGCAACCGGCAATGTAATTAGCATGCCGAATATTACTTGGAATGTGAATTGGGGCGAAATCGCCAATAGATAAGACCATTTTACAATTTGGGCCCAAGTTAGAAGCAGAGCCTAAGGTGTAAATTATCGATAGTCCGTATCTCGGAAACTATAAGAGATAATTCAATTTGGCAACCGGCAATGTAATTAGCATGCCGGATATTACTTGGAATGTGAATTGGAACGAAATCGCCAATAGATAAGACCATTTTACAATTTGGGCCCAAGTTAGAAGCAGAGCCTAAGGTGTAAATTATCGATAGTCCATATCTCGGAAACTATAAGAGATAATGCAATTTGGCAACCGGCAATGTAATTAGCATGCCGAATATTACTTGGAATGTGATTTGGAACGAAATCGCCAATAGATAAGACCATTTTACAATTTGGGCCCAAGTTAGAAGCAGAGCCTAAGGTGTAAATTATCGATAGTCCATATCTCGGAAACTATAAGAGATAATGCAATTTGGCAACCGGCAATGTAATTAGCATGCCGAATATTACTTGGAATGTGAATTGGAACGAAATCGCCAATAGATAAGACCATTTTACAATTTGGGCCCAAGTTAGAAGCAGAGCCTAAGGTGTAAATTATCGATAGTCCATATCTCGGAAACTATAAGAGATAATGCAATTTGGCAACCGGCAATGTAATTAGCATGCCGAATATTACTTGGAGAGTGAATTGGAACGAAATCGCCAATAGATAAGACCATTTTACAATTTGGGCCCAAGTTAGAAGCAGAGCCTAAGGTGTAAATTATCGACAGTCCATATCTCGGAAGCTATAAGAGATAATGCAATTTGGCAACCGGCAATGCAATTAGCATGCCGAATATTACTTGGAATGTGAATTGGAACGAAATCGCCAATAGATAAGACCATTTTACAATTTGAGCCCAAGTTAGAAGCAGAGCCTAAGGTGTAAATTATCGATAGTCCATATCTCGTAAACTATAAGAGATAATGCAATTTGGCAAACGGCAATGTAATTAGCATGCCGAATATTACTTGGAGAGTGAATTGGAACGAAATCGCCAAAAGATAAGACCATTTTACAATTTGGGCCCAAGTTAGAAGCAGAGCCTGAGGTGTAAATTATCGATAGTCCATATCTCGGAAACTATAAGAGATAATGCAATTTGGCAACCGGCAATGTAATTAGCATGCCGAATATTACTTGGAAAGTGAATTGGAACGAAATCACCAATAGATAAGACCATTTTACAATTTGGGCCCAAGTTAGAAGCAGAGCCTAAGGTGTAAATTATCGATAGTCCATATCTCGGAAACTATAAGAGGTAATGCAATTTGGCAACCGGCAATGTAATTAGCATGCCGAATATTACTTGGAATGTGAATTGGAACGAAATCGCCAATAGATAAGACCATTTTACAATTTGGGCCCAAGTTAGAAGCAGAGACTAAGGTGCAAATTATCGATAGTCCATATCTCGGAAACTATAAGAGATAATGCAATTTGGCAACCGGCAATGTAATTAGCATGCCGAATATTACTTGGAATGTGATTTGGAACGAAATCGCCAATAGATAAGACCATTTTACAATTTGGGCCCAAGTTAGAAGCAGAGCCTAAGGTGTAAATTATCGATAGTCCATATCTCGGAAACTATAAGAGATAATGCAATTTGGCAACCGGCAATGTAATTAGCATGCCGAATATTACTTGGAATGTGAATTGGAACGAAATCGCCAATAGATAAGACCATTTTGCAATTTGGGCCCAAGTTAGAAGCAGAGCCTAAGGTGTAAATTATCGATAGTCCATATCTCGGAAACTATAAGAGATAATGCAATTTGGCAACCGGCAATGTAATTAGCATGCCGAATATTACTTGGAAAGTGAATTGGAACGAAATCGCCAATAGATAAGACCATTTTACAATTTGGGCCCAAGTTAGAAGCAGAGCCTAAGGTGTAAATTATCGACAGTCCATATCTCGGAAGCTATAAGAGATAATGCAATTTGGCAACCGGCAATGCAATTAGCATGCCGAATATTACTTGGAATGTGAATTGGAACGAAATCGCCAATAGATAAGACCATTTTACAATTTGAGCCCAAGTTAGAAGCAGAGCCTAAGGTGTAAATTATCGATAGTCCATATCTCGTAAACTATAAGAGATAATGCAATTTGGCAAACGGCAATGTAATTAGCATGCCGAATATTACTTGGAGAGTGAATTGGAACGAAATCGCCAAAAGATAAGACCATTTTACAATTTGGGCCCAAGTTAGAAGCAGAGCCTGAGGTGTAAATTATCGATAGTCCATATCTCGGAAACTATAAGAGATAATGCAATTTGGCAACCGGCAATGTAATTAGCATGCCGAATATTACTTGGAGAGTGAATTGGAACGAAATCACCAATAGATAAGACCATTTTACAATTTGGGCCCAAGTTAGAAGCAGAGCCTAAGGTGTAAATTATCGATAGTCCATATCTCGGAAACTATAAGAGGTAATGCAATTTGGCAACCGGCAATGTAATTAGCATGCCGAATATTACTTGGAATGTGAATTGGAACGAAATCGCCAATAGATAAGACCATTTTACAATTTGGGCCCAAGTTAGAAGCAGAGCCTAAGGTGTAAATTATCGATAGTCCATATCTCGGAAACTATAAGAGATAATGCAATTTGGCAACCGGCAATGTAATTAGCATGCCGAATACTACTTGGAATGTGAATTGGAACGAAATCGCCAATAGATAAGACCATTTTACAATTTGGGCCCAAGTTAGAAGCAGAGCCTAAGGTGTAAATTATCGATAGTCCATATCTCGGAAACTATAAGAGATAATGCAATTTGGCAACCGGCAATGTAATTAGCATGCCGAATAATACTTGGAATGTGAATTGGAACGAAATCGCCAATAGATAAGACGATTTTACAATTTGGGCCCAAGTTAGAAGCAGAGCCTAAGGTGTAAATTATCGATAGTCCATATCTCGGAAACTATAAGAGATAATGCAATTTGGCAACCGGCAATGTAATTAGCATGCCGAATATTACTTGGAATGTGAATTGGAACGAAATCGCCAACAGATAAGACCATTTTACAATTTGGGCCCAAGTTAGAAGCAGAGACTAAGGTGCAAATTATCGATAGTCCATATCTCGGAAACTATAAGAGATAATGCAATTTGGCAACCGGCAATGTAATTAGCATGCCGAATATTACTTGGAATGTGAATTGCATCGAAATCGCCAATAGATAAGACCATTTTACAATTTGGGCCCAAGTTCGAAGCAGAGCCTAAGGTGTAAATTATCGATAGTTCATATCTCGGAAACTATAAGAGATAATGCAATTTGGCAACCGGCAATGTAATTAGCATGCCGAATATTACTTGGAATGTGAATTGGAACGAAATCGCCAATAGATAAGACCATTTTACAATTTGGGCCCAAGTTAGAAGCAGAGCCTAAGGTGTAAATTATCGATAGTCCATATCTCGGAAACTATAAGAGATAATGCAATTTGGCAACCGGCAATGTAATTAGCATGCCGAATATTACTTGGAATGTGAATTGGAACGAAATCGCCAATAGGTAAGACCATTTTACAATTTGGGCCCAAGTTAGAAGCAGAGCCTAAGGTGTAAATAATCGATAGTCCATATCTCGAAAACTATAAGAGATAATTCAATTTGGCAACCGGCAATGTAATTAGCATGCCGGATATTACTTGGAATGTGAATTGGAACGAAATCGCCAATAGATAAGACCATTTTACAATTTGGGCCCAAGTTAGAAGCAGAGCCTAAGGTGTAAATTATCGATAGTCCATATCTCGGAAACTATAAGAGATAATGCAATTTGGCAACCGGCAATGTAATTAGCATGCCGAATATTACTTGGAATGTGAATTGGAACGAAATCGCCAATAGATAAGGCGATTTTACAATTTGGGCCCAAGTTAGAAGCAGAGCCTAAGGTGTAAATTATCGATAGTCCATATCTCGGAAACTACAAGAGATAATGCAATTTGGCAACCGGCAATGTAATTAGCATGCCGAATATTACTTGGAATGTGAATTGGAACGAAATCGCCAATAGATAAGACCATTTTACAATTTGGGCCCAAGTTAGAAGCAGAGCCTAAGGTGTAAATTATCGATAGTCCATATCTCGGAAACTATAAGAGATAATGCAATTTGGCAACCGGAATGTAATTAGCATGCCGAATATTACTTGGAATGTGAATTGGAATGAAATCGCCAATAGATAAGACCATTTTACAATTTGGGCCCAAGTTAGAAGCAGAGCCTAAGGTGTAAATTATCGATAGTCCATATCTCGGAAACTATAAGAGATAATGCAATTTGGCAACCGGCAATGTAATTAGCATGCCGAATATTACTTGGAATGTGAATTGGAACGAAATCGCCAATAGATAAGACCATTTTACAATTTGGGTCCAAGTTAGAAGCAGAGCCTAAGATGTAAATTATCGATAGTCCATATCTCGGAAACTATAAGAGATAATGCAATTTGGCAACCGGCAATGTAATTAGCATGCCGAATATTACTTGGAATGTGAATTGGAACGAAATCGCCAATAGATAAGACCATTTTACAATTTGGGCCCAAGTTAGAAGCAGAGCCTAAGATGTAAATTATCGATAGTCCATATCTCGGAAACTATAAGAGATAATGCAATTTGGCAACCGGCAATGTAATTAGCATGCCGAATATTACTTGGAATGTGAATTGGAACGAAATCGCCAATAGATAAGACCATTTTACAATTTGGGCCCAAGTTAGAAGCAGAGCCTAAGGTGTAAATTATCGATAGTCCATATCTCGGAAACTATAAGAGATAATGCAATTTGGCAACCGGCAATGTAATTAGCATGCCGAATATTACTTGGAATGTGAATTGGAACGAAATCGCCAATAGGTAAGACCATTTTACAATTTGGGCCCAAGTTAGAAGCAGAGCCTAAGGTGTAAATTATCGATAGTCCATATCTCGGAAACTATAAGAGATAATTCAATTTGGCAACCGGCAATGTAATTAGCATGCCGGATATTACTTGGAATGTGAATTGGAACGAAATCGCCAATAGATAAGGCCATTTTACAATTTGGGCCCAAGTTAGAAGCAGAGCCTAAGGTGTAAATTACCGATAGTCCATATCTCGGAAACTATAAGAGATAATGCAATTTGGCAACCGGCAATGTAATTAGCATGCCGAATATTACTTGGAATGTGAATTGGAACGAAATCGCCAATGGATAAGACGATTTTACAATTTGGGCCCAAGTTAGAAGCAGAGCCTAAGGTGTAAATTATCGATAGTCCATATCTCGGAAACTATAAGAGATAATGCAATTTGGCAACCGGCAATGTATTAGCATGCCGAATATTACTTGGAATGTGAATTGGAACGAAATCGCCAATAGATAAGACCATTTTACAATTTGGGCTCAAGTTAGAAACAGAGCCTAAGGTGTAAATTATCGATAGTCCATATCTCGGAAACTATAAGAGATAATGCAATTTGGCAACCGGCAATGTAATTAGCATGCCGAATATTACTTGGAATGTGAATTGGAACGAAATCGCCAATAGAGAAGACCATTTTACAATTTGGGCCCAAGTTAGAAGCAGAGCCTAAGGTATAAATTATCGATAGTCCATATCTCGGAAACTATAAGAGATAATGCAATTTGGCAACCGGAAATGTAATTAGCATGCCGAATATTACTTGGAATGTGAATTGGAACGAAATCGCCAATAGATAAGACCATTTTACAATTTGGGCCCAAGTTAGAAGCAGAGCCTAAGGTGTAAATTATCGATAGTCCATATCTCGGAAACTATAAGAGATAATGCAATTTGGCAACCGGAAATGTAATTAGCATGCCGAATATTACTTGGAATGTGAATTGGAACGAAATCGCCAATAGATAAGACCATTTTACAATTTGGGCCCAAGTTAGAAGCAGAGCCTAAGGTGTAAATTATCGATAGTCCATATCTCGGAAACTATAAGAGAAAATGCAATTTTTCAACCGGCAATGTAATTAGCATGCCGAATATTACATGGAATGTGAATTGGAACGAAATCGCCAATAGGTAAGACCATTTTATAATTTGGGCCCAAGTTAGAAGCAGAGCCTAAGGTGTAAATTATCGATAGTCCATATCTCGGAAACTATAAGAGATAATTCAATTTGGCCACCGGCAATGTAATTAGCATGCCGAATATTACTTGGAATGTGAATTGGAACGAAATCGCCAATAGATAAGACCATTTTACAATTTGGGCCCAAGTTAGAAGCAGAGCCTAAGGTGTAAATTATCGATAGTCCATATCTCGGAAACTATAAGAGATAATGCAATTTGGCAACCGGCAATGTAATTAGCATGCCGAATATTACTTGGAATGTGAATTGGAACGAAATCGCCAATAGATAAGGCCATTTTACAATTTGGGCCCAAGTTAGAAGCAGAGCCTAAGGTGTAAATTATCGATAGTCCATATCTCGGAAACTATAAGAGATAATGCAATTTGGCAACCGGCAATGTAATTAGCATGCCGAATACTACTTGGAATGTGAATTCGAACGAAATCGCCAATAGGTAAGACCATTTTACAATTTGGGCCCAAGTTAGAAGCAGAGCCTAAGGTGTAAATTATCGATAGTCCATATCTCGGAAACTATAAGAGATAATGCAATTTGGCAACCGGCAATGTAATTAGCATGCCGAATATTACTTGGAATGTGAATTGGGGCGAAATCGCCAATAGATAAGACCATTTTACAATTTGGGCCCAAGTTAGAAGCAGAGCCTAAGATGTAAATTATCGATAGTCCATATCTTGGAAACTATAAGAGATAATGTAATTTGGCAACCGGCAATGTAATTAGCATGCCGAATATTACTTGGAATGTGAATAGGAACGAAATCGCCAATAGATAAGACCATTTTACAATTTGGGCCCAAGTTAGAAGCAGAGCCTAAGGTGTAAATAATCGATAGTCCATATCTCGGAAACTATAAGAGATAATGCAATTTGGCAACCGGCAATGTAATTAGCATGCCGAATATTACTTGGAATGTGAATTGGAACGAAATCGCCAATAGGTAAGACCATTTTACAATTTGGGCCCAAGTTAGAAGCAGAGCCTAAGGTGTAAATTATCGATAGTCCGTATCTCGGAAACTATAAGAGATAATTCAATTTGGCAACCGGCAATGTAATTAGCATGCCGGATATTACTTGGAATGTGAATTGGAACGAAATCGCCAATAGATAAGACCATTTTACAATTTGGGCCCAAGTTAGAAGCAGAGCCTAAGGTGTAAATTATCGATAGTCCATATCTCGGAAACTATAAGAGATAATGCAATTTGGCAACCGGCAATGTAATTAGCATGCCGAATATTACTTGGAATGTGAATTGGAACGAAATCGCCAATAGATAAGACCATTTTACAATTTGGGCCCAAGTTAGAAGCAGAGCCTAAGGTGTAAATTATCGATAGTCCATATCTCGGAAACTATAAGAGATAATGCAATTTGGCAACCGGCAATGTAATTAGCATGCCGAATATTACTTGGACTGTGAATTGGAACGAAATCGCCAATAGATAAGACCATTTTACAATTTGGGCCCAAGTTAGAAGCAGAGCCTAAGGTGTAAATTATCGATAGTCCATATCTGGGAAACTATAAGAGATAATGCAATTTGGCAACCGGCAATGTAATTAGCATGCCGAATATTACTTGGAAAGTGAATTGGAACGAAATCGCCAATAGATAAGACCATTTTACAATTTGGGCCCAAGTTAGAAGCAGAGCCTAAGGTGTAAATTATCGACAGTCCATATCTCGGAAGCTATAAGAGATAATGCAATTTGGCAACCGGCAATGCAATTAGCATGCCGAATATTACTTGGAATGTGAATTGGAACGAAATCGCCAATAGATAAGACCATTTTACAATTTGAGCCCAAGTTAGAAGCAGAGCCTAAGGTGTAAATTATCGATAGTCCATATCTCGTAAACTATAAGAGATAATGCAATTTGGCAACCGGCAATGTAATTAGCATGCCGAATATTACTTGGAGAGTGAATTGGAACGAAATCGCAAAAGATAAGACCATTTTACAATTTGGGCCCAAGTTAGAAGCAGAGCCTGAGGTGTAAATTATCGATAGTCCATATCTCGGAAACTATAAGAGATAATGCAATTTGGCAACCGGCAATGTAATTAGCATGCCGAATATTACTTGGAAAGTGAATTGGAACGAAATCACCAATAGATAAGACCATTTTACAATTTGGGCCCAAGTTAGAAGCAGAGCCTAAGGTGTAAATTATCGATAGTCCATATCTCGGAAACTATAAGAGGTAATGCAATTTGGCAACCGGCAATGTAATTAGCATGCCGAATATTACTTGGAATGTGAATTGGAACGAAATCGCCAATAGATAAGACCATTTTACAATTTGGGCCCAAGTTAGAAGCAGATCCTAAGGTGTAAATTATCGATAGTCCATATCTCGGAAACTATAAGAGATAATGCAATTTGGCAACCGGCAATGTAATTAGCATGCCGAACACTACTTGGAATGTGAATTGGAACGAAATCGCCAATAGATAAGACCATTTTACAATTTGGGCCCAAGTTAGAAGCAGAGCCTAAGGTGTAAATTATCGATAGTCCATATCTCGGAAACTATAAGAGATAATGCAATTTGGCAACCGGCAATGTAATTAGCATGCCGAATAATACTTGGAATGTGAATTGGAACGAAATCGCCAATAGATAAGACGATTTTACAATTTGGGCCCAAGTTAGAAGCAGAGCCTAAGGTGTAAAATTATCGATAGTCCATATCTCGGAAACTATAAGAGATAATGCAATTTGGCAACCGGCAATGTAATTAGCATGCCGAATATTACTTGGAATGTGAATTGGAACGAAATCGCCAACAGATAAGACCATTTTACAATTTGGGCCCAAGTTAGAAGCAGAGACTAAGGTGCAAATTATCGATAGTCCATATCTCGGAAACTATAAGAGATAATGCAATTTGGCAACCAGCAATGTAATTAGCATGCCGAATATTACTTGGAATGTGAATTGGGAAACGAAATCGCCAACAGATAAGACCATTTTACAATTTGGGCCCAAGTTCGAAGCAGAGCCTAAGGTGTAAATTATCGATAGTTCATATCTCGGAAACTATAAGAGATAATGCAATTTGGCAACCGGCAATGTAATTAGCATGCCGAATATTACTTGGAATGTGAATTTGGAACGAAATCGCCAATAGATAAGACCATTTTACAATTTGGGCCCAAGTTAGAAGCAGAGCCTAAGGTGTAAATTATCGATAGTCCATATCTCGGAAACTATAAGAGATAATGCAATTTGGCAACCGGCAATGTAATTAGCATGCCGAATATTACTTGGAATGTGAATTGGAACGAAATCGCCAATAGGTAAGACCATTTTACAATTTGGGGCCCAAGTTAGAAGCAGAGCCTAAGGTGTAAATAATCGATAGTCCATATCTCGAAAACTATAAGAGATAATTCAATTTGGCAACCGGCAATGTAATTAGCATGCCGGATATTACTTGGAATGTGAATTGGAACGAAATCGCCAATAGATAAGACCATTTTACAATTTGGGCCCAAGTTAGAAGCAGAGCCTAAGGTGTAAATTATCGATAGTCCATATCTCGGAAACTATAAGAGATAATGCAATTTGGCAACCGGCAATGTAATTAGCATGCCGAATATTACTTGGAATGTGAATTGGAACGAAATCGCCAATAGATAAGGCGATTTTACAATTTGGGCCCAAGTTAGAAGCAGAGCCTAAGGTGTAAATTATCGATAGTCCATATCTCGGAAACTACAAGAGATAATGCAATTTGGCAACCGGCAATGTAATTAGCATGCCGAATATTACTTGGAATGTGAATTGGAACGAAATCGCCAATAGATAAGACCATTTTACAATTTGGGCCCAAGTTAGAAGCAGAGCCTAAGGTGTAAATTATCGATAAGTCCATATCTCGGAAACTATAAGAGATAATGCAATTTGGCAACCGGAATGTAATTAGCATGCCGAATATTACTTATAATGTGAATTGGAATGAAATCGCCAATAGATAAGACCATTTTACAATTTGGGCCAAGTTAGAAGCAGAGCCTAAGGTGTAAATTATCGATAGTCCATATCTCGGAAACTATAAGAGATAATGCAATTTGGCAACCGGCAATGTAATTAGCATGCCGAATATTACTTGGAATGTGAATTGGAACGAAATCGCCAATAGATAAGACCATTTTACAATTTGGGCCCAAGTTAGAAGCAGAGCCTAAGATGTAAATTATCGATAGTCCATATCTCGGAAACTATAAGAGATAATGCAATTTGGCAACCGGCAATGTAATTAGCATGCCGAATATTACTTGGAATGTGAATTGGAACGAAATCGCCAATAGATAAGACCATTTTACAATTTGGGCCCAAGTTAGAAGCAGAGCCTAAGATGTAAATTATCGATAGTCCATATCTCGGAAACTATAAGAGATAATGCAATTTGGCAACCGGCAATGTAATTAGCATGCCGAATATTACTCGGAATGTGAATTGGAACGAAATCGCCAATAGATAAGACCATTTTACAATTTGGGCCCAAGTTAGAAGCAGAGCCTAAGGTGTAAATTATCGATAGTCCATATCTCGGAAACTATAAGAGATAATGCAATTTGGCAACCGGCAATGTAATTAGCATGCCGAATATTACTTGGAATGTGAATTGGAACGAAATCGCCAATAGGTAAGACCATTTTACAATTTGGGCCCAAGTTAGAAGCAGAGCCTAGGTTGTAAATTATCGATAGTCCATATCTCGGAAACTATAAGAGATAATTTAATTTGGCAACCGGCAATGTAATTAGCATGCCGGATATTACTTGGAATGTGAATTGGAACGAAATCGCCAATAGATAAGGCCATTTTACAATTTGGGCCCAAGTTAGAAGCAGAGCCTAAGGTGTAAATTACCGATAGTCCATATCTCGGAAACTATAAGAGATAATGCAATTTGGCAACCGGCAATGTAATTAGCATGCCGAATATTACTTGGAATGTGAATTGGAATGAAATCGCCAATAGATAAGACGATTTTACCATTTGGGCCCAAGTTAGAAGCAGAGCCTAAGGTGTAAATTATCGATAGTCCATATCTCGGAAACTATAAGAATGGACGAACCTATTAGCATGCCGGATATTACTTGGAATGTGAATTGGAACGAAATCGCCAATAGATAAAGACCATTTTACAATTTGGGGCTCAAGTTAGAAACAGAGCCTAAGGTGTAAATTATCGATAGTCCATATCTCGGAAAACTATAAGAGATAATGCAATTTGGCAACCGGCAATGTAATTAGCATGCCGAATATTACTTGGAATGTGAATTGGAACGAAATCGCCAAATAGAGAAGACCATTTTACAATTTGGGTCCAAGTTAGAAGCAGAGCCTAAGGTATAAATTATCGATAGTCCATATCTCGGAAACTATAAGAGATAATGCAATTTGGCAACCGGAAATGTAATTAGCATGCCGAATATTACTTGGAATGTGAATTGGAACGAAATCGCCAATAGATAAGACCATTTTACAATTTGGGCCCAAGTTAGAAGCAGAGCCTAAGGTGTAAATTATCGATAGTCCATATCTCGGAAACTATAAGAGATAATGCAATTTGGCAACCGGAAATGTAATTAGCATGCCGAATATTACTTGGAATGTGAATTGGAACGAAATCGCCAATAGATAAGACCATTTTACAATTTGGGCCCAAGTTAGAAGCAGAGCCTAAGGTGTAAATTATCGATAGTCCATATCTCGGAAACTATAAGAGATAATGCAATTTGGCAACCGGCAATGTAATT